>NC_092160.1:28904718-28992218 GCF_045791955.1 Oncorhynchus clarkii lewisi | reverse complement strand
CTCTCTAGACCACGCCACCCCTCTCTCTCTAGACCACGCCACCTCTCTCTCTCTAGACCACGCCACCTCTCTCTCTAGACCACGCCACCACTCTCTCTCTAGACCACGCCACCTCTCTCTCTCTAGACCACGCCACCTCTCTCTCTCTAGACCACGCCACCTCTCTCTCTCTAGACCACGCCAGCTCTCTCTCTCTAGACCACGCCACCTCTCTCTCTAGACCACGCCACCTCTCTCTCTCTAGACCACGCCACCTCTCTCTCTCTAGACCACGCCACCTCTCTCTCTAGACCACGCCACCTCTCTCTCTCTAGACCACGCCACCACTCTCTCTCTAGACCACGCCACCTCTCTCTCTCTCTAGACCACGCCACCTCTCTCTCTCTAGACCACGCCACCTCTCTCTCTCTCTAGACCACGCCACCTCTCTCTCTCTAGACCACGCCACCTCTCTCTCTCTAGACCACGCCACCTCTCTCTCTCTAGACCACGCCACCTCTCTCTCTCTAGACCACGCCATCTCTCTCTCTCTAGACCACGCCACCTCTCTCTCTCTAGACCACGCCACCTCTCTCTCTCTAGACCACGCCACCTCTCTCTCTAGACCACGCCACCTCTCTCTCTAGACCACGCCACCTCTCTCTCTCTAGACCACGCCACCTCTCTCTCTCTAGACCACGCCACCTCTCTCTCTAGACCACGCCACCTCTCTCTCTAGACCACGCCACCTCTCTCTCTAGACCACGCCACCTCTCTCTCTAGACCACGCCACCTCTCTCTAGACCACGCCACCTCTCTCTCTAGACCACGCCACCTCTCTCTCTAGACCACGCCACCTCTCTCTCTCTAGACCACGCCACCCCTCTCTCTCTCTAGACCACGCCACCCCTCTCTCTCTAGACCACGCCACCCCTCTCTCTCTAGACCACGCCACCCCTCTCTCTCTAGACCACGCCACCCCTCTCTCTCTAGACCACGCCACCCCTCTCTCTCTAGACCACGCCACCCCTCTCTCTAGACCACGCCACCCCTCTCTCTCACACTAGTACACGCCACCTCTCTCTCTAGACCTCGCCACCTCTCTCTCTAGACCACGCCACCTCTCTCTAGACCACGCCACCCCTCTCTCTCACACTAGTACACGCCACCTCTCTCTCTAGACCTCGCCACCCCTCTCTCTGTAGACCACGCCACCTCTCTCTCTCTAGACCACGCCACCTTTCTCTCTCTCTAGACCACGCCACCCCTCTCTCACTAGACCACGCCACCCCTCTCTCTAGACCACGCCACCCCTCTCTCTCTAGACCAAGCCAACCCCTCTCTCTCTCTCTCTCTCTAGACCACGCCACCTCTCTCTTTCTCTCTCTCTAGACCACGCCACCCCTCTCTCTCTAGACCATGCCACCCCTCTCTCTCTCGACCACGCAGCAAAGCACCAATAGACGGGTTGGTTGTTTAGAAACTAAACTGAAGCGGCAAAAACATGAGGTTGGCTTAGATTGAACATAGTTTACATGTTATCATCCAATGTTTAACACACAAATTAAGTTGCACAACGAATACTTGTCTCTCAAATACATAGTTCCGGTTGTTTTAGCAAATTATTATTATTATTATTATTTTTTTTTGTTGCCACCTCTCTCTCTCTAGACCACGCCACCTCTCTCTCTCTAGACCACGCCACCTCTCTCTCTCTAGACCACGCCACCCCTCTCTCTCTAGACCACGCCACCCCTCTCTCTCTAGACCACGCCACCTCTCTCTCTCTAGACCACGCCACCCCTCTCTCTCTAGACCACGCCACCCCTCTCTCTCTAGACCACGCCACCTCTCTCTCTCTAGACCACGCCACCCCTCTCTCTCTAGACCACGCCACCTCTCTCTCTAGACCACGCCACCTCTCTCTCTAGACCACGCCACCTCTCTCTCTAGACCACGCCACCCCTCTCTCTAGACCACGCCACCCCTCTCTCTCTAGACCACGCCACCCCTCTCTCTCTAGACCACGCCACCTCTCTCTCTCTAGACCACGCCACCCCTCTCTCTCTAGACCACGCCACCCCTCTCTCTCTAGACCACGCCACCTCTCTCTCTCTAGACCACGCCACCTCTCTCTCTCTAGACCACGCCACCTCTCTCTCTCTAGACCACGCCACCCCTCTCTCTCTAGACCACGCCACCCCTCTCTCTCTCTCTCTAGACCACGCCACCTCTCTCTCTCTAGACCACGCCATCTCTCTCTCTCTAGACCACGCCACCACTCTCTCTCTAGACCACGCCACCTCTCTCTCTCTAGACCACGCCACCTCTCTCTCTCTAGACCACGCCACCTCTCTCTCTCTAGACCACGCCACCTCTCTCTCTCTAGACCACGCCACCTCTCTCTCTAGACCACGCCACCTCTCTCTCTCTAGACCACGCCACCTCTCTCTCTCTAGACCACGCCACCTCTCTCTCTCTAGACCACGCCACCTCTCTCTCTCTAGACCACGCCACCTCTCTCTCTCTAGACCACGCCACCTCTCTCTCTAGACCACGCCACCTCTCTCTCTCTAGACCACGCCACCTCTCTCTCTAGACCACGCCACCTCTCTCTCTAGACCACGCCACCTCTCTCTCTAGACCACGCCACCTCTCTCTCTAGACCACGCCACCTCTCTCTCTAGACCACGCCACCTCTCTCTCTAGACCACGCCACCCCTCTCTCTCTAGACCACGCCACCCCTCTCTCTCTAGACCACGCCACCTCTCTCTCTCTAGACCACGCCACCCCTCTCTCTCTAGACCACGCCACCCCTCTCTCTCTAGACCACGCCACCTCTCTCTCTCTAGACCACGCCACCCCTCTCTCTCTAGACCACGCCACCTCTCTCTCTAGACCACGCCACCTCTCTCTCTAGACCACGCCACCCCTCTCTCTAGACCACGCCACCCCTCTCTCTCTAGACCACGCCACCTCTCTCTCTAGACAACGCCACCACTCTCTCTCTATACCACGCCACCCCTCTCTCTCTAGACCACGCCACCCCTCTCTCTCTAGACCACGCCACCTCTCTCTCTCTAGACCACGCCACCTCTCTCTCTCTAGAACACGCCACCTCTCTCTCTCTAGACCACGCCACCCCTCTCTCTCTAGACCACGCCACCCCTCTCTCTCTCTCTCTAGACCATGCCACCTCTCTCTCTCTAGACCACGCCACCTCTCTCTCTCTAGACCACGCCACCACTCTCTCTAGACCACGCCACCTCTCTCTCTCTAGACCACGCCACCTCTCTCTCTCTAGACCACGCCACCTCTCTCTCTCTAGACCACGCCACCTCTCTCTCTAGACCACGCCACCTCTCTCTCTCTAGACCACGCCACCTCTCTCTCTCTAGACCACGCCACCTCTCTCTCTCTAGACCACGCCACCTCTCTCTCTCTAGACCACGCCACCTCTCTCTCTCTAGACCACGCCACCTCTCTCTCTAGACCACGCCACCTCTCTCTCTCTAGACCACGCCACCTCTCTCTCTAGACCACGCCACCTCTCTCTCTAGACCACGCCACCTCTCTCTCTAGACCACGCCACCTCTCTCTCTAGACCACGCCACCTCTCTCTCTAGACCACGCCACCTCTCTCTCTAGACCACGCCACCTCTCTCTCTAGACCACGCCACCCCTCTCTCTCTAGACCACGCCACCCCTCTCTCTCTAGACCACGCCACCTCTCTCTCTCTAGACCACGCCACCCCTCTCTCTCTAGACCACGCCACCCCTCTCTCTCTAGACCACGCCACCCCTCTCTCTCTAGACCACGCCACCCCTCTCTCTCTAGACCACGCCACCCCTCTCTCTCTAGACCACGCCACCCCTCTCTCTCTAGACCACGCCACCCCTCTCTCTCTAGACCACGCCACCCCTCTCTCTCTAGACCACGCCACCCCTCTCTCTCTAGACCACGCCACCCCTCTCTCTCTAGACCACGCCACCCCTCTCTCTCTAGACCACGCCACCCCTCTCTCTCTAGACCACGCCACCCCTCTCTCTAGACCACGCCACCCCTCTCTAGACCACGCCACCTCTCTCTCTAGACCACGCCACCTCTCTCTCTAGACCACGCCACCTCTCTCTCTAGACCACGCCACCTCTCTCTCTCTAGACCACGCCACCCCTCTCTCTCTAGTACACGCCACCTCTCTCTCTCTAGTACACGCCACCTCTCTCTCTCTAGACCACGCCACCCCTCTCTCTCTCTAGACCACGCCACCCCTCTCTCTCTACACCACGCCACCTCTCTCTCTCTAGACCACGCCACCTCTCTCTCTCTAGAACACGCCACCTCTCTCTCTCTAGACCACGCCACCCCTCTCTCTCTAGACCACGCCGCCCCTCTCTCTCTAGACCACGCCGCCCCTCTCTCACTAGACCACGCAACCCCTCTCTCACACTAGTGCACGCCACCTCTCTCTCTAGACCAAGCCACCTCTCTCTCTCTCTAGACCACGTCACCCCTCTCTCACTAGACCACGTCACCCCTCTCTCACTAGACCACGCCACCCCTCTCTCACTAGACCACGCCACCCCTCTCTCACTAGACCACGCCACCCCTCTCTCACTAGACCACGCCACCCCTCTCTCACTAGACCACGCCACCCCTCTCTCACTAGACCACGCCACCCCTCTCTCACTAGACCACGCCACCCCTCTCTCACTAGACCACGCCACACCTCTCTCTCTAGACCACGCCACCCCTCTCTCTCTCTCTCTAGACCACGCCACCCCTCTCTCTCTAGACCACGCCACCCCTCTCTCTCTAGACCACGCCACCCCTCTCTCTCTAGACCACGCCACCCCTCTCTCTCTCTCTCTAGACCACGCCGCCCCTCTCTCTCTAGACCACGCCGCCCCTCTCTCTCTAGACCACGCCGCCCCTCTCTCACTAGACCACGCAACCCCTCTCTCACACTAGTGCACGCCACCTCTCTCTCTAGACCAAGCCACCTCTCTCTCTCTCTAGACCACGTCACCCCTCTCTCACTAGACCACGTCACCCCTCTCTCACTAGACCACGTCACCCCTCTCTCACTAGACCACGTCACCCCTCTCTCACTAGACCACGCCACCCCTCTCTCACTAGACCACGCCACCCCTCTCTCACTAGACCACGCCACCCCTCTCTCACTAGACCACGCCACCCCTCTCTCACTAGACCACGCCACCCCTCTCTCACTAGACCACGCCACCCCTCTCTCACTAGACCACGCCACCCCTCTCTCACTAGACCACGCCACACCTCTCTCACTAGACCACGCCACACCTCTCTCTCTCTCTCTAGACCACGCCACCCCTCTCTCTCTCTCTCTAGACCACGCCACCCCTCTCTCTCTAGACCACGCCACCCCTCTCTCTCTAGACCACGCCACCCCTCTCTCTCTAGACCACGCCACCCCTCTCTCTCTCTCTCTAGACCACGCCACCCCTCTCTCTCTAGACCACGCCACCCCTCTCTCTCTAGACCACGCCGCCCCTCTCTCTAGACCACGCCGCCCCTCTCTCTAGACCACGCCGCCCCTCTCTCTCTAGACCACGCCACCCCTCTCTCTCTAGACCACGCCACCCCTCTCTCTCTAGACCACGCCACCCCTTCTCTCTAGACCACGCCACCCCTCTCTCTCTAGACCACGCCACCCCTCTCTCTCTAGACCACGCCACCCCTTCTCTCTAGACCACGCCACCCCTCTCTCTCACACTAGTACACGCCACCTCTCTCTAGACCTCGCCACCTCTCTCTCTAGACCACGCAACCCCTCTCTCTCACACTAGTACACGCCACCTCTCTCTCTAGACCTCGCCACCCCTCTCTCTGTAGACCACGCCACCTCTCTCTCTCTAGACCACGCCACCTTTCTCTCTCTCTAGACCACGCCACCCCTCTCTCACTAGACCACGCCACCCCTCTCTCTCGACCACGCCACCCCTCTCTCTCTAGACCAAGCCAACCCCTCTCTCTCTCTCTCTCTCTAGACCACGCCACCTCTCTTTCTCTCTCTCTAGACCACGCCACCCCTCTCTCTCTAGACCACGCCACCCCTCTCTCTCTCGACCACGCCACCCCTCTCTCTCTCTCTCTAGACCACGCCACCCCTCTTTCTCTCTCTCTAGACCACGCCACCCCTCTCTCTCTAGACCACGCCACCCCTCTCTCTCTAGACCACGCCACCCCCCTCTCTCTCGACCACGCCACCCCTCTCTCTCTCTCTCTCTAGACCACGCCACCCCTCTCTCTCTCTAGACCACGCCACCCCTCTCTCTCACACTAGTACATGCCACCCCTCTCTCTCACACTAGTACACGCCACCCCTCTCTCTCACACTAGTACACGCCACCTCTCTCTCTCACACTAGTACACGCCACCTCTCTCTCTCACACTAGTACACGCCACCTCTCTCTCTAGACCACGCCACCCCTCTCTCTCTAGACCACGCCACCCCTCTCTCTCTAGACCACGCCACCCCTCTCTCTCTAGACCACGCCACCCCTCTCTCTCTCTCTAGACCACGCCACCCCTCTCTCTCTCTCTAGACCACGCCACCCCTCTCTCTCTCTAGACCACGCCACCCCTCTCTCTCTCTCTCTAGACCACGCCACCCCTCTTTCTCTCTCTAGACCACGCCACCCCTCTCTCTCTCTCTCTAGACCACGCCACCCCTCTCTCTCACACTAGTACAAGCCACCCCTCTCTCTCACACTAGTACACGCCACCCCTCTCTCTCACACTAGTACACGCCACCTCTCTCTCTCACACTAGTACACGCCACCCCTCTCTCTCACACTAGTACACGCCACCCCTCTCTCTCTAGACCACGCCACCCCTCTCTCTCTAGACCACGCCACCTCTCTCTCTCTATAGACCACTCCACCCCTCTCTCTCTATAGACCACTCCACCCCTCTCTCTCTCTCTCTAGACCACGCCACCTCTCTCACTCTAGACCACGCCACCTCTCTCTCACTCTAGACCACGCCACCCCTCTCTCTCTCTAGACCACGCCACCTCTCTCTCTCTAGACCACGCCACCCCTCTCTCTCTAGACCACGCCACCTCTCTCTCTCTCTAGACCACTCCACCCCTCTCTAGACCACGCCACCCCTCTCTCTCTAGACCACGCCACCCCTCTCTAGACCACGCCACCTCTCTCTCTCTAGACCACGCCACCCCTCTCTCTCTCTAGACCATGCCACCCCTCTCTCTCTCTAGACCACGCCACCCCTCTCTCTCTTTAGACCACGCCACCCCTCTCTCTCTCTCTAGACCACGCCACCCCTCTCTCTCTCTCTAGACCACGCCACCCCTCTCTCTCTCTCTAGACCACGCCACCTCTCTCTCTAGACCACGCCACCTCTCTCTCTAGACCACGCCACCCCTCTCTCTAGACCACGCCACCCCTCTCTCTCTAGACCACGCCACCCCTCTCTCTCTAGACCACGCCACCCCTCTCTCTCTAGACCACGCCACCCCTCTCTCTCTAGACCACGCCACCCCTCTCTCTCTAGACCACGCCACCCCTCTCTCTCTAGACCACGCCACCCCTCTCTCTCTAG
This sequence comes from Oncorhynchus clarkii lewisi, assembly GCF_045791955.1. NCBI lineage: Eukaryota > Metazoa > Chordata > Actinopteri > Salmoniformes > Salmonidae > Oncorhynchus > Oncorhynchus clarkii. The sequence goes on along the minus strand of NC_092160.1, from coordinate 28,984,635 downwards.
ACCACGCCACCCCTCTCTCTCTAGACCACGCCACCCCTCTCTCTCTAGACCACGCCACCCCTCTCTCTCTAGACCACGCCACCCCTCTCTCTCTAGACCACGCCACCCCTCTCTCTCTAGACCACGCCACCCCTCTCTCTCTAGACCACGCCACCCCTCTCTCTCTAGACCACGCCACCCCTCTCTCTCTAGACCACGCCACCTCTCTCTCTAGACCACGCCACCCCTCTCTCTAGACCACGCCACCTCTCTCTCTAGACCACGCCACCTCTCTCTCTCTAGACCACGCCACCCCTCTCTCTCTCTAGACCACGCCACCCCTCTCTCTCTAGTACACTCCACCTCTCTCTCTCTAGTACACGCCACCTCTCTCTCTCTAGACCACGCCACCCCTCTCTCTAGACCACGCCACCCCTCTCTCTAGACCACGCCACCTCTCTCTCTCTAGACCACGCCACCTCTCTCTCTCTCTAGACCACGCCACCTCTCTCTCTCTAGACCACGCCACCTCTCTCTCTCTAGACCACGCCACCCCTCTCTCTCTAGACCACGCCACCCCTCTCTCTCTAGACCACGCCACCTCTCTCTCTCTAGACCACGCCACCCCTCTCTCTCTAGACCACGCCACCCCTCTCTCTCTAGACCACGCCACCTCTCTCTCTCTAGACCACGCCACCCCTCTCTCTCTAGACCACGCCACCTCTCTCTCTAGACCACGCCACCTCTCTCTCTAGACCACGCCACCCCTCTCTCTAGACCACGCCACCCCTCTCTCTCTAGACCACGCCACCCCTCTCTCTCTAGACCACGCCACCTCTCTCTCTAGACCACGCCACCTCTCTCTCTCTAGACCTCGCCCCCCCTCTCTCTCTAGACCACGCCACCCCTCTCTCTCTAGACCACGCCACCTCTCTCTCTCTAGACCACGCCACCTCTCTCTCTCTAGACCACGCCACCTCTCTCTCTCTAGACCACGCCACCTCTCTCTCTCTAGACCACGCCACCTCTCTCTCTCTAGACCACGCCACCTCTCTCTCTCTAGACCACGCCACCTCTCTCTCTCTAGACCACGCCACCCCTCTCTCTCTAGACCACGCCACCCCTCTCTCTCTCTCTCTAGACCACGCCACCTCTCTCTCTCTAGACCACGCCATCTCTCTCTCTCTAGACCACGCCACCACTCTCTCTCTAGACCACGCCACCTCTCTCTCTCTAGACCACGCCACCTCTCTCTCTCTAGACCACGCCACCTCTCTCTCTAGACCACGCCACCTCTCTCTCTAGACCACGCCACCTCTCTCTCTAGACCACGCCATCTCTCTCTCTCTAGACCACGCCACCTCTCTCTCTCTAGACCACGCCACCTCTCTCTCTCTAGACCACGCCACCTCTCTCTCTAGACCACGCCACCTCTCTCTCTCTAGACCACGCCACCTCTCTCTCTAGACCACGCCACCTCTCTCTCTAGACCACGCCACCTCTCTCTCTAGACTACGCCACCTCTCTCTCTAGACCACGCCACCTCTCTCTCTAGACCACGCCACCCCTCTCTCTCTAGATCACGCCACCCCTCTCTCTCTAGACCACGCCACCCCTCTCTCTCTAGACCACGCCACCTCTCTCTCTAGACCACGCCACCCCTCTCTCTCTAGACCACGCCACCCCTCTCTCTCTAGACCACGCCACCCCTCTCTCTCTAGACCACGCCACCCCTCTCTCTCTAGACCACGCCACCCCTCTCTCTAGACCACGCCACCCCTCTCTCTCTAGACCACGCCACCCCTCTCTCTCTAGACCACGCCACCCCTCTCTCTCTAGACCACGCCACCCCTCTCTCTCGAGACCACGCCACCCCTCTCTCTCTAGACCACGCCACCCCTCTCTCTCTAGACCACGCCACCCCTCTCTCTCTAGACCACGCCACCCCTCTCTCTCTAGACCACGCCACCTCTCTCTCTAGACCACGCCACCCCTCTCTCTAGACCACGCCACCTCTCTCTCTAGACCACGCCACCTCTCTCTCTCTAGACCACGCCACCCCTCTCTCTCTCTAGACCACGCCACCCCTCTCTCTCTAGTACACGCCACCTCTCTCTCTAGTACACGCCACCTCTCTCTCTCTAGACCACGCCACCCCTCTCTCTCTCTAGACCACGCCACCCCTCTCTCTCTACACCACGCCACCTCTCTCTCTCTAGACCACGCCACCTCTCTCTCTCTAGAACACGCCACCTCTCTCTCTCTAGACCACGCCACCCCTCTCTCTCTAGACCACGCCGCCCCTCTCTCTCTAGACCACGCCGCCCCTCTCTCACTAGACCACGCAACCCCTCTCTCACACTAGTGCACGCCACCTCTCTCTCTAGACCAAGCCACCTCTCTCTCTCTCTAGACCAAGCCACCCCTCTCTCACTAGACCACGTCACCCCTCTCTCACTAGACCACGCCACCCCTCTCTCACTAGACCACGCCACCCCTCTCTCACTAGACCACGCCACCCCTCTCTCACTAGACCACGCCACCCCTCTCTCACTAGACCACGCCACACCTCTCTCTCTAGACCACGCCACCCCTCTCTCTCTCTCTCTAGACCACGCCACCCCTCTCTCTCTAGACCACGCCACCCCTCTCTCTCTAGACCACGCCACCCCTCTCTCTCTCTCTAGACCACGCCACCCCTCTCTCTCTAGACCACGCCACCCCTCTCTCTCTCTCTCTAGACCACGCCGCCCCTCTCTCTAGACCACGCCGCCCCTCTCTCTAGACCACGCCGCCCCTCTCTCTCTAGACCACGCCACCCCTCTCTCTCTAGACCACGCCACCCCTCTCTCTCTAGACCACGCCACCCCTTCTCTCTAGACCACGCCACCCCTCTCTCTCTAGACCACGCCACCCCTCTCTCTAGACCACGCCACCCCTCTCACTAGACCACGCAACCCCTCTCTCTCACACTAGTACACGCCACCTCTCTCTAGACCTCGCCACCTCTCTCTCTAGACCACGCAACCCCTCTCTCTCACACTAGTACACGCCACCTCTCTCTCTAGACCTCGCCACCCCTCTCTCTGTAGACCACGCCACCTCTCTCTCTCTAGACCACGCCACCTGTCTCTCTCTCTAGACCACGCCACCCCTCTCTCACTAGACCACGCCACCCCTCTCTCTAGACCCCGCCACCCCTCTCTCTCTAGACCAAGCCAACCCCTCTCTCTCTCTCTCTCTCTAGACCACGCCACCTCTCTCTTTCTCTCTCTCTCTAGACCACGCCACCCCTCTCTCTCTAGACCACGCCACCCCTCTCTCTCGACCACGCCACCCCTCTCTCTCTCTCTCTAGACCACGCCACCCCTCTTTCTCTCTCTCTAGACCACGCCACCCCTCTCTCTCTAGACCACGCCACCCCTCTCTCTCTAGACCACGCCACCCCCCTCTCTCTCGACCACGCCACCCCTCTCTCTCTCTCTCTCTAGACCACGCCACCCCTCTCTCTCTCTAGACCACGCCACCCCTCTCTCTCACACTAGTACATGCCACCCCTCTCTCTCACACTAGTACACGCCACCCCTCTCTCTCACACTAGTACACGCCACCTCTCTCTCTCACACTAGTACACGCCACCTCTCTCTCTCACACTAGTACACGCCACCTCTCTCTCTAGACCACGCCACCCCTCTCTCTCTAGACCACGCCACCCCTCTCTCTCTAGACCACGCCACCCCTCTCTCTCTAGACCACGCCACCCCTCTCTCTCTCTCTAGACCACGCCACCCCTCTCTCTCTCTCTAGACCACGCCACCCCTCTCTCTCTCTCTAGACCACGCCACCCCTCTCTCTCTCTCTAGACCACGCCACCCCTCTCTCTCTCTCTCTAGACCACGCCACCCCTCTCTCTCTCTCTAGACCACGCCACCCCTCTCTCTCTCTCTCTAGACCACGCCACCCCTCTCTCTCACACTAGTACATGCCACCCCTCTCTCTCACACTAGTACACGCCACCCCTCTCTCTCACACTAGTACACGCCACCTCTCTCTCTCACACTAGTACACGCCACCCCTCTCTCTCACACTAGTACACGCCACCCCTCTCTCTCTAGACCACGCCACCCCTCTCTCTCTAGACCACGCCACCTCTCTCTCTCTATAGACCACTCCACCCCTCTCTCTCTATAGACCACTCCACCCCTCTCTCTCTCTCTCTAGACCACGCCATCTCTCTCACTCTAGACCACGCCACCTCTCTCTCACTCTAGACCACGCCACCCCTCTCTCTCTCTAGACCACGCCACCTCTCTCTCTCTAGACAACGCCACCTCTCTCTCTCTAGACCACGCCACCTCTCTCTCTCTAGACCACGCCACCCCTCTCTCTCTAGACCACGCCACCTCTCTCTCTCTCTAGACCACTCCACCCCTCTCTAGACCACGCCACCCCTCTCTCTCTAGACCACTCCACCCCTCTCTAGACCACGCCACCTCTCTCTCTCTAGACCACGCCACCCCTCTCTCTCTCTAGACCATGCCACCCCTCTCTCTCTCTAGACCACGCCACCCCTCTCTCTCTTTAGACCACGCCACCCCTCTCTCTCTCTCTAGACCACGCCACCCCTCTCTCTCTCTCTAGACCATGCCACCCCTCTCTCTCTCTCTAGACCACGCCACCTCTCTCTCTAGACCACGCCACCCCTCTCTCTCTAGACCACGCCACCCCTCTCTCTCTAGACCACGCCACCCCTCTCTCTCTAGACCATGCCACCCCTCTCTCTCTAGACCACGCCACCCCTCTCTCTCTAGACCACGCCACCCCTCTCTCTCTAGACCACGCCACCCCTCTCTCTCTAGTCCTCGCCAGCCCTCTCTCTCTAGACCACGCCACCCCTCTCTCTCTAGACCACGCCACCCCTCTCTCTCTAGACCACGCCACCCCTCTCTCTCTCTCTAGACCACGCCACCCCTCTCTCTCTCTCTAGACCACGCCACCCCTCTCTCTCTCTCTAGACCACGCCACCCCTCTCTCTCTCTCTCTAGACCACGCCACCCCTCTCTCTCTCTCTAGACCACGCCACCCCTCTCTCTCTCTCTCTAGACCACGCCACCCCTCTCTCTCACACTAGTACATGCCACCCCTCTCTCTCACACTAGTACACGCCACCCCTCTCTCTCACACTAGTACACGCCACCTCTCTCTCTCACACTAGTACACGCCACCCCTCTCTCTCACACTAGAACACGCCACCCCTCTCTCTCTAGACCACGCCACCCCTCTCTCTCTAGACCACGCCACCTCTCTCTCTCTATAGACCACTCCACCCCTCTCTCTCTATAGACCACTCCACCCCTCTCTCTCTCTCTCTAGACCACGCCATCTCTCTCACTCTAGACCACGCCACCTCTCTCTCTCTAGACAACGCCACCTCTCTCTCTCTTGACCACGCCACCTCTCTCTCTCTAGACCACGCCACCTCTCTCTCTCTCTAGACCACTCCACCCCTCTCTAGACCACGCCACCCCTCTCTCTCTAGACCACGCCACCCCTCTCTAGACCACGCCACCTCTCTCTCTCTAGACCACGCCACCCCTCTCTCTCTCTAGACCATGCCACCCCTCTCTCTCTCTAGACCACGCCACCCCTCTCTCTCTTTAGACCACGCCACCCCTCTCTCTCTCTCTAGACCACGCCACCCCTCTCTCTCTCTCTAGACCACGCCACCCCTCTCTCTCTCTCTCTAGACCACGCCACCTCTCTCTCTAGACCACGCCACCTCTCTCTCTAGACCACGCCACCCCTCTCTCTCTAGACCATGCCACCCCTCTCTCTCTAGACCACGCCACCCCTCTCTCTCTAGACCACGCCACCCCTCTCTCTCTAGACCACGCCATCCCTCTCTCTCTACACCACGCCACCCCTCTCTCTCTAGACCACGCCACCCCTCTCTCTCTAGACCACGCCACCCCTCTCTCTCTAGACCACGCCACCCCTCTCTCTCTAGACCACGCCACCCCTCTCTCTCTAGACCACGCCACCTCTCTCTCTAGACCACGCCACCCCTCTCTCTAGACCACGCCACCCCTCTCTCTAGACCACGCCACCTCTCTCTCTCTAGACCACGCCACCCCTCTCTCTCTCTAGACCACGCCACCCCTCTCTCTCTAGTACACTCCACCTCTCTCTCTCTAGTACACGCCACCTCTCTCTCTCTAGACCACGCCACCCCTCTCTCTCTCTAGACCACGCCACCCCTCTCTCTCTACACCACGCCACCTCTCTCTCTCTAGACCACGCCACCTCTCTCTCTCTAGAACACGCCACCTCTCTCTCTCTAGACCACGCCACCCCTCTCTCTCTAGACCACGCCGCCCCTCTCTCTCTAGACCACGCCACCCCTCTCTCACTAGACCACGCAACCCCTCTCTCACACTAGTGCACGCCACCTCTCTCTCTAGACCAAGCCACCTCTCTCTCTCTCTAGACCACGCCACCCCTCTCTCACTAGACCACGCCACCCCTCTCTCACTAGACCACGCCACCCCTCTCTCACTAGACCACGCCACCCCTCTCTCACTAGACCACGCCACCCCTCTCTCACTAGACCACGCCACCCCTCTCTCACTAGACCACGCCACCCCTCTCTCACTAGACCACGCCACACCTCTCTCTCTAGACCACGCCACCCCTCTCTCTCTCTCTCTAGACCACGCCACCCCTCTCTCTCTCTCTAGACCACGCCACCCCTCTCTCTCTAGACCACGCCACCCCTCTCTCTCTAGACCACGCCACCCCTCTCTCTCTCTCTCTAGACCACGCCACCCCTCTCTCTCTAGACCACGCCACCCCTCTCTCTCTCTCTAGACCACGCCGCCCCTCTCTCTAGACCACGCCGCCCCTCTCTCTAGACCACGCCGCCCCTCTCTCTCTAGACCACGCCACCCCTCTCTCTCTAGACCACGCCACCCCTCTCTCTCTAGACCACGCCACCCCTTCTCTCTAGACCACGCCACCCCTCTCTCTCTAGACCACGCCACCCCTCTCTCTAGACCACGCCACCCCTCTCACTAGACCACGCAACCCCTCTCTCTCACACTAGTACACGCCACCTCTCTCTCTAGACCTCGCCACCTCTCTCTCTAGACCAAGCCAACCCCTCTCTCTCTCGACCACGCCACCCCTCTCTCTCTCTCTCTAGACCACGCCACCCCTCTCTCTAGACCACGCCACCCCTCTCTCTCTAGACCACGCCACCCCTCTCTCTCTCGACCACGCCACCCCTCTCTCTCTCTCTAGACCACGCCACCCCTCTCTCTAGACCACGCCACCCCTCTCTCTCTAGACCACGCCACCCCTCTCTCTCTCTCTAGACCACGCCACCTCTCTCTCTCTCTCTCTCTAGACCACGCCACCCCTCTCTCTCTAGACCACGCCACCCCTCTCTCTAGACCACGCCACCCCTCTCTCTCTAGACCCCGCCACGCCTCTCTCTCTAGACCACGCCACCCCTCTCTCTCTCGACCACGCCACCTCTCTCTCTCTCTCTCTAGACCACGCCACCCCTCTCTCTCTCTAGACCACGCCACCCCTCTCTCTCTCTCTAGACCACGCCACCTCTCTCTCTCTCTAGACCACGCCACCTCTCTCTCTCTCTCTAGACCACGCCACCTCTCTCTCTCTAGACCACGCCACCCCTCTCTCTCACATTAGTACACGTCGCCTCTCTCTCACACTAGTACACGCCACCTCTCTCTCACACTCTAGACCACGCCACCCCTCTCTCTCTCTAGACCACGCCACCTCTCTCTCTCTAGACCACGCCACCCCTCTCTCTCTATAGACCACTCCACCCCTCTCTCTCTCTCTCTAGACCACGCCACCTCTCTCTCACTCTAGACCACGCCACCTCTCTCTCACTCTAGACCACGCCACCCCTCTCTCTCTAGACCACGCCACCTCTCTCTCTAGACAACGCCACCTCTCTCTCTCTAGACCACGCCACCTCTCTCTCTCTAGACCACGCCACCCCTCTCTCTCTAGACCACGCCACCTCTCTCTCTCTCTAGACCACTCCACCCCTCTCTAGACCACGCCACCTCTCTCTCTCTAGACCACGCCACCCCTCTCTCTCTCTAGACCATGCCACCCCTCTCTCTCTCTAGACCACGCCACCCCTCTCTCTCTTTAGACCACGCCACACCTCTCTCTCTCTCTAGACCACGCCACCCCTCTCTCTCTCTCTAGACCACGCCACCCATCTCTCTCTCTCTAGACCACGCCACCTCTCTCTCTAGACCACGCCACCTCTCTCTCTAGACCACGCCACCCCTCTCGCTCTAGACCATGCCACCCCTCTCTCTCTAGACCATGCCACCCCTCTCTCTCTAGACCACGCCACCCCTCTCTCTCTAGACCACGCCACCCCTCTCTCTCTAGACCACGCCACCCCTCTCTCTCTAGACCACGCCACCCCTCTCTCTCTAGACCACGCCACCCCTCTCTCTCTAGACCACGCCACCCCTCTCTCTCTAGACAACGCCACCTCTCTCTCTCTAGACCACGCCACCTCTCTCTCTCTAGACCACGCCACCCCTCTCTCTCTAGACCACGCCACCTCTCTCTCTCTCTAGACCACTCCACCCCTCTCTAGACCACGCCACCCCTCTCTCTCTAGACCACGCCACCCCTCTCTAGACCACGCCACCTCTCTCTCTCTAGACCACGCCACCCCTCTCTCTCTCTAGACCATGCCACCCCTCTCTCTCTCTAGACCACGCCACCCCTCTCTCTCTTTAGACCACGCCACACCTCTCTCTCTCTCTAGACCACGCCACCCCTCTCTCTCTCTCTAGACCACGCCACCCCTCTCTCTCTCTCTAGACCACGCCACCTCTCTCTCTAGACCACGCCACCTCTCTCTCTAGACCACGCCACCCCTCTCTCTCTAGACCATGCCACCCCTCTCTCTCTAGACCACGCCACCCCTCTCTCTCTAGACCACGCCACCCCTCTCTCTCTAGACCACGCCACCCCTCTCTCTCTAGACCACGCCACCCCTCTCTCTCTAGACCACGCCACCCCTCTCTCTCTAGACCACGCCACCCCTCTCTCTCTAGACCACGCCACCCCTCTCTCTCTAGACCACGCCACCTCTCTCTCTAGACCACGCCACCTCTCTCTCTAGACCACGCCACCTCTCTCTCTAGACCACGCCACCCCTCTCTCTAGACCACGCCACCTCTCTCTCTCTAGACCACGCCACCTCTCTCTCTCTAGACCACGCCACCCCTCTCTCTCTCTAGACCACGCCACCCCTCTCTCTCTAGTACACTCCACCTCTCTCTCTCTAGTACACGCCACCTCTCTCTCTCTAGACCACGCCACCCCTCTCTCTCTCTAGACCACGCCACCCCTCTCTCTCTACACCACGCCACCTCTCTCTCTCTAGACCACGCCACCTCTCTCTCTCTAGAACACGCCACCTCTCTCTCTCTAGACCACGCCACCCCTCTCTCTAGACCACGCCGCCCCTCTCTCTCTAGACCACGCCACCCCTCTCTCACTAGACCACGCAACCCCTCTCTCACACTAGTGCACGCCACCTCTCTCTCTAGACCAAGCCACCTCTCTCTCTCTCTAGACCACGCCACCTCTCTCTCTCTCTAGACCACGCCACCCCTCTCTCTCACACTAGTACATGCCACCCCTCTCTCTCACACTAGTACATGCCACCCCTCTCTCTCACACTAGTACACGCCACCCCTCTCTCTCACACTAGTACACGCCACCTCTCATCTCTAGACCACGCCACCCCTCTCTCTCTAGACCACGCCACCCCTCTCTCTCTAGACCACGCCACCCCTCTCTCTCTAGACCACGCCACCCCTCTCTCTCTAGACCACGCCACCTCTCTCTCTCTAGACCACTCCACCCCTCTCTAGACCACGCCACCCCTCTCTCTCTCTAGACCAAGCCACCCCTCTCTAGACCACGCCACCCCTCTCTCTCTCTAGACCACGCCACCCCTCTCTCTCTCTCTAGACCACGCCACCCCTCTCTCTAGACCACGCCACCCCTCTCTCTCTAGACCACGCCACCCCTCTCTCTCTCTCTAGACCACGCCACCTCTCTCTCTCTCTCTATCTAGACCACGCCACCTCTCTCTCTCTCTCTCTCTAGACCACGCCACCCCTCTCTCTAGACCACGCCACCCCTCTCTCTCTAGACCACGCCACCCCTCTCTCTCTCTCTCTAGACCACGCCACCCCTCTCTCTCTCTCTCTCTAGACCACGCCACCCCTCTCTCTCTCTCTCTAGACCACGCCACCCCTCTCTCTCTCTCTCTCTAGACCACGCCACCCCTCTCTCTCTAGACCACGCCACCTCTCTCTCTCTCTAGACCACGCCACCTCTCTCTCACTCTAGACCACGCCACCCCTCTCTCTCACACTAGTACACGTCGCCTCTCTCTCACGCTAGTACACGCCACCTCTCTCTCACACTCTAGACCAAGCCACCTCTCTCTCTCTCTAGACCACGCCACCCCTCTCTCTCTAGACCACGCCACCCCTCTCTCTCTAGACCACGCCACCCCTCTCTCTCTCTAGACCACGCCACCCCTCTCTCTCTAGACCACGCCACCCCTCTCTCTCTAGACCACGCCATCTCTCTCTCTAGACCACGCCGCCTCTCTCTCTAGACCACGCCACCCCTCTCTCTAGACCACGCCACCCCTCTCTCTCTAGACCACGCCACCTCTCTCTCTCTCTAGACCACGCCACCTCTCTCTCTCTCTAGACCACGCCACCTCTCTCTCTCTCTAGACCACGCCACCCCTCTCTCTCTAGACCACGCCACCCCTCTCTCTCTAGACCACGCCACCCCTCTCTCTCTAGACCACGCCACCCCTCTCACTAGACCACGCAACCCCTCTCTCTCACACTAGTACACGCCACCTCTCTCTCTAGACCTCGCCACCTCTCTCTCTAGACCTCGCCACCTCTCTCTCTAGACCACGCCACCTCTCTCTCTCTAGACCACGCCACCTCTCTCTCTCTAGACCACGCCACCCCTCTCTCTCTAGACCACGCCACCTCTCTCTCTAGACCACGCCACCTTTCTCTCTCTCTAGACCACGCCACCCCTCTCTCACTAGACCACGCTACCCCTCTCTCTAGACCACGCCACCCCTCTCTCTAGACCACGCCACCCCTCTCTCTCTAGACCACGCCACCCCTCTCTCTCTAGACCACGCCACCCCTCTCTCTCTCTCTCTCTAGACCACGCCACCTCTCTCTTTCTCTCTCTCTCTAGACCACGCCACCCCTCTCTCTCTAGACCACGCCACCCCTCTCTCTCTCGACCACGCCACCCTCTCTCTCTCTAGACCACGCCACCCCTCTCTCTCTCTCTCTAGACCACGCCACCCCTCTCTCTCTAGACCACGCCACCCCTCTCTCTCTAGACCACGCCACCCCTCTCTCTCTAGACCACGCCACCCCTCTCTCTCTCGACCACGCCACCCCTCTCTCTCTCTCTCTAGACCACGCCACCCCTCTCTCTCTCTAGACCACGCCACCCCTCTCTCTCTCTCTAGACCACGCCACCCCTCTCTCTCTCTCTAGACCACGCCACCTCTCTCTCTCTCTAGACCACGCCACCCCTCTCTCTCACACTAGTACATGCCACCCCTCTCTCTCACACTAGTACACGCCACCCCTCTCTCTCACACTAGTACACGCCACCTCTCATCTCTAGACCACGCCACCCCTCTCTCTCTAGACCACGCCACCCCTCTCTCTCTAGACCACGCCACCCCTCTCTCTCTCGACCACGCCACCCCTCTCTCTCTCTCTCTAGACCACGCCACCCCTCTCTCTCTCTCTAGACCACGCCACCTCTCTCTCTCTCTAGACCACGCCACCCCTCTCTCTCACACTAGTACACGCCACCCCTCTCTCTCACACTAGTACACGCCACCCCTCTCTCTCACACTAGTACACGCCACCTCTCTCTCTCACACTAGTACACGCCACCCCTCTCTCTCACACTAGTACACGCCACCTCTCTCTCTCACACTAGTACACGCCACCCCTCTCTCTCTAGACCACGCCACCCCTCTCTCTCTAGACCACGCCACCCCTCTCTCACTAGACCACGCCACTCCTCTCTCTCTATAGACCACTCCACCCCTCTCTCTCTATAGACCACTCCACCCCTCTCTCTCTCTCTAGACCACGCCACCTCTCTCTCACTCTAGACCACGCCACCTCTCTCTCACTCTAGACCACGCCACCCCTCTCTCTCTCTAGACCACGCCACCTCTCTCTCTCTAGACCACGCCACCTCTCTCTCTCTAGACCACGCCACCTCTCTCTCTCTAGACCACGCCACCTCTCTCTCTCTAGACCACGCCACCCCTCTCTCTCTAGACCACGCCACCTCTCTCTCTCTAGACCACTCCACCCCTCTCTAGACCACGCCACCCCTCTCTCTCTAGACCACGCCACCCCTCTCTAGACCACGCCACCCCTCTCTCTCTCTAGACCACGCCACCCCTCTCTCTAGACCACGCCACCCCTCTCTCTCTAGACCACGCCACCCCTCTCTCTCTCTCTCTAGACCACGCCACCTCTCTCTTTCTCTCTCTCTCTAGACCACGCCACCCCTCTCTCTCTAGACCACGCCACCCCTCTCTCTCTAGACCACGCCTCTCTCTCTAGACCATGCCACCCCTCTCTCTCTCGACCACGCCACCCCCTCTCTCTCTATAGACCACTCCACCCCTCTCTCTCTATAGACCACTCCACCCCTCTCTCTCTCTCTAGACCACGCCACCTCTCTCTCACTCTAGACCACGCCACCTCTCTCTCACTCTATACCACGCCACCCCTCTCTCTCTCTAGACCACGCCACCTCTCTCTCTCTAGACCACGCCACCTCTCTCTCTCTAGACCACGCCACCCCTCTCTCTCTAGACCACGCCACCTCTCTCTCTCTAGACCACTCCAACCCTCTCTAGACCACGCCACCCCTCTCTCTCTCTAGACCACGCCACCCCTCTCTCTCTCTCTAGACCACGCCACCCCTCTCTCTCTCTCTAGACCACGCCACCCCTCTCTCTAGACCACGCCACCCCTCTCTCTCTAGACCACGCCACCCCTCTCTCTCTCTAGACCACGCCACCTCTCTCTCTCTCTCTCTCTCTAGACCACGCCACCCCTCTCTCTCTAGACCACGCCACCCCTCTCTCTCTAGACCCCGCCACGCCTCTCTCTCTAGACTACGCCACCCCTCTCTCTCTCGACCACGCCACCTCTCTCTCTCTCTCTCTCGACCACGCCACCTCTCTCTCTCTCTCTAGACCACGCCACCCCTCTCTCTCTCTAGACCACGCCACCCCTCTCTCTCTCTCTAGACCACGCCACCTCTCTCTCTCTCTCTAGACCACGCCACCTCTCTCTCTCTCTCTAGACCACGCCACCTCTCTCTCTCTAGACCACGCCACCCCTCTCTCTCACATTAGTACACGTCGCCTCTCTCTCACACTAGTACACGCCGCCTCTCTCTCACACTCTAGACCACGCCACCCCTCTCTCTCTCTAGACCACGCCACCTCTCTCTCTCTAGACCACGCCACCCCTCTCTCTCTATAGACCACTCCACCCCTCTCTCTCTCTCTCTAGACCACGCCACCTCTCTCTCACTCTAGACCACGCCACCTCTCTCTCACTCTAGACCACGCCACCCCTCTCTCTCTCTAGACCACGCCACCTCTCTCTCTCTAGACAACGCCACCTCTCTCTCTCTAGACCACGCCACCCCTCTCTCTCTAGACCACGCCACCTCTCTCTAGACAACGCCACCTCTCTCTCTCTAGACCACGCCACCTCTCTCTCTCTAGACCACGCCACCCCTCTCTCTCTAGACCACGCCACCTCTCTCTCTCTCTCTAGACCACTCCACCCCTCTCTAGACCACGCCACCCCTCTCTCTCTAGACCACGCCACCCCTCTCTAGACCACGCCACCTCTCTCTCTCTAGACCACGCCACCCCTCTCTCTCTCTAGACCATGCCACCCCTCTCTCTCTCTAGACCACGCCACCCCTCTCTCTCTTTAGACCACGCCACACCTCTCTCTCTCTCTAGACCACGCCACACCTCTCTCTCTCTAGACCACGCCACCCCTCTCTCTCTCTAGACCACGCCACCCCTCTCTCTCTCTCTAGACCACGCCACCCCTCTCTCTCTCTAGACCACACCACCCCTCTCTCTCTCTCTAGACCACGCCACCCCTCTCTCTCTCTCTAGACCACGCCACCTCTCTCTCTAGACCACGCCACCTCTCTCTCTAGACCACGCCACCTCTCTCTCTAGACCACGCCACCCCTCTCTCTCTAGACCATGCCACCCCTCTCTCTCTAGACAACGCCACCCCTCTCTCTCTAGACCACGCCAACTCTCTCTCTAGACCACGCCACCTCTCTCTCTCTAGACCACGCCACCCCTCTCTCTCTAGACCACGCCACCCCTCTCTCTCTAGACCACGCCACCCCTCTCTCTCTAGACCACGCCACCCCTCTCTCTCTAGACCACGCCACCACTCTCTCTCTAGACCACGCCACCCCTCTCTCTAGACCACGCCACCCCTCTCTCTAGACCACGCCACCTCTCTCTAGACCACGCCACCTCTCTCTCTCTAGACCACGCCACCTCTCTCTCTCTAGACCACGCCACCTCTCTCTCTAGACCACGCCACCTCTCTCTCTCTAGACCACGCCACCTCTCGCTCTCTAGACCACGCCACCCCTCTCTCTCTAGTACACGCCACCTCTCTCTCTCTAGACCACGCTACCACTCTCTCTCTAGACCACGCCACCTCTCTCTCTCTAGACCACGCCACCCCTCTCTCTAGACCACGCCACCTCTCTCTAGACCACGCCACCTCTCTCTCTAGACCACGCCACCTCTCTCTCTAGACCACGCCACCTCTCTCTCTAGACCACTCCACCTCTCTCTCTCTAGACCACTCCACCTCTCTCTCTCTAGACCACGCCACCCCTCTCTCTCTAGACCACGCCGCCCCACTCTCTCTAGACCACGCCACCCCTCTCTCACTAGACCACGCAACCCCTCTCTCACACTAGTGCACGCCACCTCTCTCTAGACCACGCCACCTCTCTCTCTCTCTAGTCCACGCCACCCCTCTCTCTCTAGACCACGCCACCCCTCTCTCACTAGACCACGCCACCCCTCTCTCACTAGACCACGCCACCCCTCTCTCACTAGACCACGCCACTCCTCTCTCTCTATAGACCACTCCACCCCTCTCTCTCTATAGACCACTCCACCCCTCTCTCTCTCTCTAGACCACGCCACCTCTCTCTCACTCTAGACCACGCCACCTCTCTCTCACTCTAGACCACGCCACCTCTCTCTCTCTAGACCACGCCACCTCTCTCTCTCTAGACCACGCCACCTCTCTCTCTAGACCACGCCACCCCTCTCTCTCTCTAGACCACGCCACCTCTCTCTCTCTAGACCACGCCACCTCTCTCTCTCTAGACCACTCCACCCCTCTCTAGACCACGCCACCCCTCTCTCTCTAGACCACGCCACCCCTCTCTTGACCACGCCACCCCTCTCTCTCTCTAGACCACGCCACCCCTCTCTCTCTCTAGACCACGCCACCCCTCTCTCTAGACCACGCCACCCCTCTCTCTCTAGACCACGCCACCCCTCTCTCTCTCTCTCTAGACCACGCCACCTCTCTCTCTCTCTCTAGACCACGCCACCCCTCTCTCTCTAGACCACGCCACCCCTCTCTCTCTAGACCACGCCACCCCTCTCTCTCTAGACCACGCCTCTCTCTCTAGACCATGCCACCCCTCTCTCTCTCGACCACGCCACCTCTCTCTCTCTCTCTCTAGACCACGCCACCCCTCTCTCTCTCTAGACCACGCCACCCCTCTCTCTCTCTAGACCACGCCACGCCTCTCTCTCTAGACCACGCCACCTCTCTCTCTCTCTAGACCACGCCACCTCTCTCTCTAGACCACGCCACCCCTCTCTCTCACACTAGTACACGTCGCCTCTCTCTCACACTAGTACACGCCACCCCTCTCTCTCTCTCTAGACCACGCCACCCCTCTCTCTCTAGACCACGCCACCTCTCTCTCTCTCTAGACCACGCCACCCCTCTCTCTCTAGACCACGCCACCTCTCTCTCTCTCTAGACCACGCCACCCCTCTCTCTCTCTAGACCACGCCACCCCTCTCTCTCTCTCTAGACCACGCCACCCCTCTCTCTCTAGACCACGGCACCTCTCTCTCTCTAGACCACGGCACCTCTCTCTCTCTAGACCACGCCACCTCTCTCTCTCTAGACCACGCCACCTCTCTCTCTAGACCACGCCACCTCTCTCTCTCTCTAGACCACGCCACCCCTCTCTAGACCACGCCACCCCTCTCTAGACCACGCCACCCCTCTCTCTCTAGACCACGCCACCCCTCTCTCTCTAGACCACGCCACCCCTCTCTCTCTAGACCACGCCACCCCTCTCTAGACCACGCCACCTCTCTCTCTCTAGACCACGCCACCCCTCTCTCTCTAGACCACGCCACCCCTCTCTCTCTCTAGACCACGCCACACCTCTCTCTCTCTCTAGACCACGCCACCCCTCTCTCTCTCTCTAGACCACGCCACCCCTCTCTCTCTCTAGACCACGCCACCCCTCTCTCTCTCTCTAGACCACGCCACACCTCTCTCTCTCTCTAGACCACGCCACCCCTCTCTCTCTCTCTAGACCACGCCACCCCTCTCTCTCTCTCTAGACCACGCCACCCCTCTCTCTCTAGACCACGCCACCCCTCTCTCTAGACCACGCCACCCCTCTCTCTCTAGACCATGCCACCCCTCTCTCTCTAGACCACGCCACCCCTCTCTCTCTAGACCACGCCACCCCTCTCTCTCTCTAGACCACGCCACCCCTCTCTCTCTCTAGACCACGCCACCCCTCTCTCTAGACCACGCCACCCCTCTCTCTCTAGACCACGCCACCCCTCTCTCTCTCTCTCTAGACCAGGCCACCTCTCTCTCTCTCTCTCTCTCTAGACCACGCCACCCCTCTCTCTCTAGACCACGCCACCCCTCTCTCTCTAGACCACGCCTCTCTCTCTAGACCATGCCACCCCTCTCTCTCTCGACCACGCCACCTCTCTCTCTCTCTCTAGACCACGCCACCCCTCTCTCTCTCTAGACCACGCCACCCCTCTCTCTCTCTCTAGACCACGCCACCCCTCTCTCTCTAGACCACGCCACCACTCTCTCTCTCTAGACCACGCCACCTCTCTCTCTCTAGACCACGCCACCCCTCTCTCTCACACTAGTACACGTCGCCTCTCTCTCACACTAGTACACGCCACCCCTCTCTCTCTCTCTAGACCACGCCACCCCTCTCTCTCTAGACCACGCCACCTCTCTCTCTCTAGACCACGCCACCCCTCTCTCTCTAGACCACGCCACCTCTCTCTCTCTCTAGACCACGCCACCCCTCTCTCTCTCTAGACCACGCCACCCCTCTCTCTCTCTCTAGACCAGGCCACCCCTCTCTCTCTCTAGACCACGGCACCTCTCTCTCTCTAGACCACGGCACCTCTCTCTCTCTAGACCACGGCACCTCTCTCTCTCTAGGCCACGCCACCTCTCTCTCTCTAGACCACGCCACCTCTCTCTCTAGACCACGCCACCTCTCTCTCTCTCTAGACCACGCCACCCCTCTCTAGACCACGCCACCCCTCTCTAGACCACGCCACCCCTCTCTAGACCACGCCACCCCTCTCTCTCTAGACCACGCCACCCCTCTCTCTCTAGACCACGCCACCCCTCTCTAGACCACGCCACCTCTCTCTCTCTAGACCACGCCACCCCTCTCTCTCTCTAGACCACGCCACCCCTCTCTCTCTTTAGACCACGCCACACCTCTCTCTCTCTCTAGACCACGCCACCCCTCTCTCTCTCTCTAGACCACGCCACCCCTCTCTCTCTAGACCACGCCACCCCTCTCTCTCTAGACCACGCCACCCCTCTCTCTCTCTAGACCACGCCACCCCTCTCTCTCTCTAGACCACGCCACCTCTCTCTCTCTAGACCACGCCACCTCTCTCTCTAGACCACGCCACCTCTCTCTCTCTCTAGACCACGCCACCCCTCTCTAGACCACGCCACCCCTCTCTAGACCACGCCACCCCTCTCTCTCTAGACCACGCCACCCCTCTCTCTCTAGACCACGCCACCCCTCTCTCTCTAGACCACGCCACCCCTCTCTAGACCACGCCACCTCTCTCTCTCTAGACCACGCCACCCCTCTCTCTCTAGACCACGCCACCCCTCTCTCTCTTTAGACCACGCCACACCTCTCTCTCTCTCTAGACCACGCCACCCCTCTCTCTCTCTCTAGACCACGCCACCCCTCTCTCTCTCTAGACCACGCCACCCCTCTCTCTCTCTAGACCACGCCACACCTCTCTCTCTCTCTAGACCACGCCACCCCTCTCTCTCTCTCTAGACCACGCCACCCCTCTCTCTCTCTCTAGACCACCCCACCCCTCTCTCTCTAGACCACGCCACCCCTCTCTCTAGACCACGCCACCCCTCTCTCTCTAGACCATGCCACCCCTCTCTCTCTAGACCACGCCACCCCTCTCTCTCTAGACCACGCCACCCCTCTCTCTCTCTAGACCACGCCACCCCTCTCTCTCTCTAGACCACGCCACCCCTCTCTCTAGACCACGCCACCCCTCTCTCTCTAGACCACGCCACCCCTCTCTCTCTCTCTCTAGACCAGGCCACCTCTCTCTCTCTCTAGACCACGCCACCCCTCTCTCTCTAGACCACGCCACCCCTCTCTCTCTAGACCACGCCTCTCTCTCTAGACCATGCCACCCCTCTCTCTCTCGACCACGCCACCTCTCTCTCTCTAGACCACGCCACCCCTCTCTCTCTCTCTCTAGACCAGGCCACCTCTCTCTCTCTCTAGACCACGCCACCCCTCTCTCTCTAGACCACGCCACCCCTCTCTCTCTAGACCACGCCTCTCTCTCTAGACCATGCCACCCCTCTCTCTCTCTAGACCACGCCACCCCTCTCTCTCTCTCTAGACCACGCCACCCCTCTCTCTCTAGACCACGCCACCTCTCTCTCTCTCTAGACCACGCCACCTCTCTCTCTCTAGACCACGCCACCCCTCTCTCTCACACTAGTACACGTCGCCTCTCTCTCACACTAGTACACGCCACCCCTCTCTCTCTCTCTAGACCACGCCACCCCTCTCTCTCTAGACCACGCCACCTCTCTCTCTCTAGACCACGCCACCCCTCTCTCTCTAGACCACGCCACCTCTCTCTCTCTCTAGACCACGCCACCCCTCTCTCTCTCTAGACCACGCCACCCCTCTCTCTCTCTCTAGACCAGGCCACCCCTCTCTCTCTCTAGACCACGGCACCTCTCTCTCTCTAGACCACGGCACCTCTCTCTCTCTAGACCACGGCACCTCTCTCTCTCTAGGCCACGCCACCTCTCTCTCTCTAGACCACGCCACCTCTCTCTCTAGACCACGCCACCTCTCTCTCTCTCTAGACCACGCCACCCCTCTCTAGACCACGCCACCCCTCTCTAGACCACGCCACCCCTCTCTAGACCACGCCACCCCTCTCTCTCTAGACCACGCCACCCCTCTCTCTCTAGACCACGCCACCCCTCTCTAGACCACGCCACCTCTCTCTCTCTAGACCACGCCACCCCTCTCTCTCTCTAGACCACGCCACCCCTCTCTCTCTTTAGACCACGCCACACCTCTCTCTCTCTCTAGACCACGCCACCCCTCTCTCTCTCTCTAGACCACGCCACCCCTCTCTCTCTAGACCACGCCACCCCTCTCTCTCTAGACCACGCCACCCCTCTCTCTCTCTAGACCACGCCACCCCTCTCTCTCTCTAGACCACGCCACCCCTCTCTCTAGACCACGCCACCCCTCTCTCTCTAGACCACGCCACCCCTCTCTCTCTCTCTCTAGACCAGGCCACCTCTCTCTCTCTCTCTCTCTCTAGACCACGCCACCCCTCTCTCTCTAGACCACGCCACCCCTCTCTCTCTAGACCACGCCTCTCTCTCTAGACCATGCCACCCCTCTCTCTCTCGACCACGCCACCTCTCTCTCTCTCTCTAGACCACGCCACCCCTCTCTCTCTCTAGACCACGCCACCCCTCTCTCTCTCTCTAGACCACGCCACCCCTCTCTCTCTAGACCACGCCACCTCTCTCTCTCTCTAGACCACGCCACCTCTCTCTCTCTAGACCACGCCACCCCTCTCTCTCACACTAGTACACGTCGCCTCTCTCTCACACTAGTACACGCCACCCCTCTCTCTCTCTCTAGACCACGCCACCCCTCTCTCTCTAGACCACGCCACCTCTCTCTCTCTAGACCACGCCACCCCTCTCTCTCTAGACCACGCCACCTCTCTCTCTCTCTAGACCACCCCACCCCTCTCTCTCTCTAGACCCCGCCACCCCTCTCTCTCTCTCTAGACCAGGCCACCCCTCTCTCTCTCTAGACCACGGCCGCTCTCTCTCTCTAGACCACGGCACCTCTCTCTCTCTAGACCACGGCACCTCTCTCTCTCTAGGCCACGCCACCTCTCTCTCTCTAGACCACGCCACCTCTCTCTCTCTCTAGACCACGCCACCCCTCTCTAGACCACGCCACCCCTCTCTAGACCACGCCACCCCTCTCTAGACCACGCCACCCCTCTCTCTCTAGACCACGCCACCCCTCTCTCTCTAGACCACGCCACCCCTCTCTAGACCACGCCACCGCTCTCTCTCTAGACCACGCCACCCCTCTCTCTCTCTAGACCACGCCACCCCTCTCTCTCTTTAGACCACGCCACACCTCTCTCTCTCTCTAGACCACGCCACCCCTCTCTCTCTCTCTAGACCACGCCACCCCTCTCTCTCTCTCTAGACCACGCCACCCCTCTCTCTCTCTCTAGACCACGCCACACCTCTCTCTCTCTCTAGACCACGCCACCCCTCTCTCTCTCTCTAGACCACGCCACCCCTCTCTCTCTCTCTAGACCACGCCACCCCTCTCTCTCTAGACCACGCCACCCCTCTCTCTAGACCACGCCACCCCTCTCTCTAGACCACGCCACCCCTCTCTCTCTAGACCACGCCACCCCTCTCTCTCTAGACCAAGCCACCCCTTTCTCTCTAGACCACGCCACCCCTCTCTCTAGACCACGCCACCACTCTCTCACTAGACCACGCCACCCCTCTCTCACTAGACCACGCCACCCCTCTCTCACTAGACCACGCCACTCCTCTCTCTCTATAGACCACTCCACCCCTCTCTCTCTATAGACCACTCCACCCCTCTCTCTCTCTCTAGACCACGCCACCTCTCTCTCACTCTAGACCACGCCACCTCTCTCTCACTCTAGACCACGCCACCTCTCTCTCTCTAGACCACGCCACCTCTCTCTCTCTAGACCACGCCACCTCTCTCTCTAGACCACGCCACCCCTCTCTCTCTCTAGACCACGCCACCTCTCTCTCTCTAGACCACGCCACCTCTCTCTCTAGACCACTCCACCCCTCTCTAGACCACGCCACCCCTCTCTCTCTAGACCACGCCACCCCTCTCTAGACCACGCCACCCCTCTCTCTCTCTAGACCACGCCACCCCTCTCTCTCTCAAGACCACGCCACCCCTCTCTCTAGACCACGCCACCCCTCTCTCTCTAGACCACGCCACCCCTCTCTCTCTAGACCACGCCACCCCTCTCTCTCTAGACCACGCCACCCCTCTCTCTCTCTCTCTAGACCACGCCACCTCTCTCTCTCTCTCTCTCTAGACCACGCCACCCCTCTCTCTCTAGACCACGCCACCCCTCTCTCTCTAGACCACGCCTCTCTCTCTAGACCATGCCACCCCTCTCTCTCTCGACCACGCCACCTCTCTCTCTCTCTCTCTAGACCACGCCACCCCTCTCTCTCTCTAGACCACGCCACCCCTCTCTCTCTCTAGACCACGCCACGCCTCTCTCTCTAGACCACGCCACCTCTCTCTCTCTCTAGACCACGCCACCTCTCTCTCTCTAGACCACGCCACCCCTCTCTCTCACACTGGTACACGTCGCCTCTCTCTCACACTAGTACACGCCACCCCTCTCTCTCTCTCTAGACCACGCCACCCCTCTCTCTCTAGACCACGCCACCTCTCTCTCTCTCTAGACCACGCCACCCCTCTCTCTCTAGACCACGCCACCTCTCTCTCTCTCTAGACCACGCCACCCCTCTCTCTCTCTAGACCACGCCACCCCTCTCTCTCTCTCTAGACCACGCCACCCCTCTCTCTCTCTAGACCACGGCACCTCTCTCTCTCTAGACCACGGCACCTCTCTCTCTCTAGACCACGGCACCTCTCTCTCTCTAGACCACGCCACCTCTCTCTCTCTAGACCACGCCACCTCTCTCTCTAGACCACGCCACCTCTCTCTCTCTCTAGACCACGCCACCCCTCTCTAGACCACGCCACCCCTCTCTAGACCACGCCACCCCTCTCTCTCTAGACCACGCCACCCCTCTCTCTCTAGACCACGCCACCCCTCTCTCTCTAGACCACGCCACCTCTCTCTCTCTAGACCACGCCACCCCTCTCTCTCTAGACCACGCCACCCCTCTCTCTCTAAACCACGCCACCCCTCTCTCTCTTTAGACCACGCCACACCTCTCTCTCTCTCTAGACCACGCCACCCCTCTCTCTCTCTCTAGACCACGCCACCCCTCTCTCTCTCTAGACCACCCCACCCCTCTCTCTCTCTCTAGACCACGCCACACCTCTCTCTCTCTCTAGACCACGCCACCCCTCTCTCTCTCTAGACCACGCCACCCCTCTCTCTCTCTAGACCACGCCACCCCTCTCTCTCTCTCTAGACCACGCCACCCCTCTCTCTAGACCACGCCACCCCTCTCTCTAGACCACGCCACCCCTCTCTCTCTAGACCATGCCACCCCTCTCTCTCTAGACCACGCCACCCCTCTCTCTCTAGACCACGCCACCCCTCTCTCTCTCTAGACCACGCCACCCCTCTCTCTCTCTAGACCACGCCACCCCTCTCTCTCTCTAGACCACGCCACCCCTCTCTCTAGACCACGCCACCCCTCTCTCTCTAGACCACGCCACCCCTCTCTCTCTCTCTCTAGACCACGCCACCTCTCTCTCTCTCTCTCTCTCTAGACCACGCCACCCCTCTCTCTCTAGACCACGCCACCCCTCTCTCTCTAGACCACGCCTCTCTCTCTAGACCATGCCACCCCTCTCTCTCTCGACCACGCCACCTCTCTCTCTCTCTCTCTAGACCACGCCACCCCTCTCTCTCTCTAGACCACGCCACCCCTCTCTCTCTCTCTAGACCACGCCACCCCTCTCTCTCTAGACCACGCCACCTCTCTCTCTCTCTAGACCACGCCACCTCTCTCTCTCTAGACCACGCCACCCCTCTCTCTCACACTAGTACACGTCGCCTCTCTCTCACACTAGTACACGCCACCCCTCTCTCTCTCTCTAGACCACGCCACCCCTCTCTCTCTAGACCACGCCACCTCTCTCTCTAGACCACGCCACCCCTCTCTCTCTAGACCACGCCACCTCTCTCTCTCTCTAGACCACGCCACCCCTCTCTCTCTCTAGACCACGCCACCCCTCTCTCTCTCTCTAGACCAGGCCACCCCTCTCTCTCTCTAGACCAGGCCACCCCTCTCTCTCTCTAGACCACGGCACCTCTCTCTCTCTAGACCACGGCACCTCTCTCTCTCTAGACCACGCCACCTCTCTCTCTCTAGACCACGCCACCTCTCTCTCTCTAGACCACGCCACCTCTCTCTCTAGACCACGCCACCTCTCTCTCTCTCTAGACCACGCCACCCCTCTCTAGACCACGCCACCCCTCTCTAGACCACGCCACCCCTCTCTAGACCACGCCACCCCTCTCTAGACCACGCCACCCCTCTCTCTCTAGACCACGCCACCCCTCTCTCTCTAGACCACGCCACCCCTCTCTCTCTAGACCACGCCACCCCTCTCTAGACCACGCCACCTCTCTCTCTCTAGACCACGCCACCCCTCTCTCTCTCTAGACCACGCCACCCCTCTCTCTTTAGACCACGCCACACCTCTCTCTCTCTCTAGACCACGCCACCCCTCTCTCTCTCTAGACCACGCCACCCCTCTCTCTCTCTAGACCACGCCACCCCTCTCTCTCTCTCTAGACCACGCCACACCTCTCTCTCTCTCTAGACCACGCCACCCCTCTCTCTCTCTCTAGACCACGCCACCCCTCTCTCTCTCTCTAGACCACGCCACCCCTCTCTCTCTAGACCACGCCACCCCTCTCTCTAGACCACGCCACCCCTCTCTCTCTAGACCATGCCACCCCTCTCTCTCTAGACCACGCCACCCCTCTCTCTCTAGACCAAGCCACCCCTTTCTCTCTAGACCACGCCACCCCTCTCTCTAGACCACGCCACCACTCTCTCTCTAGACCACGCCACCTCTCTCTCTCTAGACCACGCCACCACTCTCTCTCTAGACCACGCCACCACTCTCTCTCTAGACCACGCCACCACTCTCTCTCTAGACCACGCCACCTCTCTCTCTCTAGACCACGCCACCTCTCTCTCTCTAGACCACGCCACCTCTCTCTCTCTAGACCACGCCACCTCTCTCTCTCTAGACCACGCCACCTCTCTCTCTCTAGACCACGCCACCCCTCTCTCTAGACCACGCCAACTCTCTCTAGACTACGCCACCTCTCTCTCTCTAGACCACGCCACCTCTCTCTCTCTAGACCACGCCACCCCTCTCTCTCTAGACCACGCCACCTCTCTCTCTCTAGACCACTCCACCCCTCTCTAGACCACGCCACCCCTCTCTCTCTCTAGACCACGCCACCCCTCTCTAGACCACGCCCACCCTTTCTCTCTCTAGACCACACCACCCCTCTCTCTCTCTCTAGACCACGCCACCCCTCTCTCTCTCTCTAGACCACGCCAACTCTCTCTCACTCTAGACCACGCCACCTCTCTCTCACTCTAGACCACGCCACCCCTCTCTCTCTCTAGACCACGCCACCTCTCTCTCTCTAGACCACGCCACCTCTCTCTCTAGACCACGCCACCCCTCTCTCTCTCTAGACCACGCCACCTCTCTCTCTCTAGACCACGCCACCTCTCTCTCTCTAGACCACTCCACTCCTCTCTAGACCACGCCACCCCTCTCTCTCTAGACCACGCCACCCCTCTCTAGACCACGCCACCCCTCTCTCTCTCTAGACCACGCCACCCCTCTCTCTCTCTAGACCACGCCACCCCTCTCTCTAGACCACGCCACCCCTCTCTCTCTAGACCACGCCACCCCTCTCTCTCTCTCTCTAGACCACGCCACCTCTCTCTCTCTCTCTCTCTCTAGACCACGCCACCCCTCTCTCTCTAGACCACGCCACCCCTCTCTCTCTAGACCACGCCTCTCTCTCTAGACCATGCCACCCCTCTCTCTCTAGACCACGCCTCTCTCTCTAGACCACGCCACCTCTCTCTCTCTCTCTCTAGACCACGCCACCCCTCTCTCTCTCTAGACCACGCCACCCCTCTCTCTCTCTAGACCACGCCACCCCTCTCTCTCTCTCTAGACCACGCCACCTCTCTCTCTCTCTAGACCACGCCACCTCTCTCTCTCTAGACCACGCCACCCCTCTCTCTCACACTAGTACACGTCGCCTCTCTCTCACACTAGTACACGCCACCTCTCTCTCACACTCTAGACCACTCCACCCCTCTCTCTCTCTCTCTAGACCACGCCACCTCTCTCTCACTCTAGACCACGCCACCTCTCTCTCACTCTAGACCACGCCACCCCTCTCTCTCTAGACCACGCCACCTCTCTCTCTCTAGACCACGCCACCTCTCTCTCTAGACCACGCCACCTCTCTCTCTCTAGACCACGCCACCCCTCTCTCTCTAGACCACGCCACCTCTCTCTCTCTAGACCACTCCACCCCTCTCTAGACCACGCCACCCCTCTCTCTCTCTAGACCACGCCACCCCTCTCTAGACCACGCCCACCCTTTCTCTCTCTAGACCACACCACCCCTCTCTCTCTCTCTAGACCACGCCACCCCTCTCTCTAGACCACGCCACCCCTCTCTCTCTCTCTAGACCACGCCAACTCTCTCTCACTCTAGACCACGCCACCTCTCTCTCACTCTAGACCACGCCACCCCTCTCTCTCTCTAGACCACGCCACCTCTCTCTCTCTAGACCACGCCACCTCTCTCTCTAGACCACGCCACCCCTCTCTCTCTCTAGACCACGCCACCTCTCTCTCTCTAGACCACGCCACCTCTCTCTCTCTAGACCACGCCTCTCTCTCTAGACCACGCCACCCCTCTCTCTCTCGACCACGCCACCTCTCTCTCTCTCTCTAGACCACGCCACCCCTCTCTCTCTCTAGACCACGCCACCCCTCTCTCTCTCTCTAGACCACGCCACCCCTCTCTCTCTCTCTCTCTCTCTCTCTCACACTAGTACACGTCGCCTCTCTCTCACACTAGTACACGCCACCTCTCTCTCACACTCTAGACCACGCCACCCCTCTCTCTCTCTAGACCACGCCACCTCTCTCTCTCTAGACCACGCCACCCCTCTCTCTCTATAGACCACTCCACCCCTCTCTCTCTCTCTCTAGACCACGCCACCTCTCTCTCACTCTAGACCACGCCACCTCTCTCTCACTCTAGACCACGCCACCCCTCTCTCTCTCTAGACCACGCCACCTCTCTCTCTCTAGACCACGCCACCTCTCTCTCTCTAGACCACGCCACCCCTCTCTCTCTAGACCACGCAACCTCTCTCTCTCTCTAGACCACTCCACCCCTCTCTAGACCACGCCACCCCTCTCTCTCTAGACCACGCCACCCCTCTCTCTCTAGACCACGCCACCCCTCTCTAGACCACGCCACCTCTCTCTCTCTAGACCATGCCACCTCTCTCTCTCTAGACCACGCCACCCCTCTCTCTCTCTAGACCATGCCACCCCTCTCTCTCTCTAGACCACGCCACCCCTCTCTCTCTTTAGACCACGCCACACCTCTCTCTCTCTCTAGACCACGCCACCCCTCTCTCTCTCTCTAGACCACGCCACCCCTCTCTCTCTAGACCACGCCACCCCTCTCTCTAGACCACGCCACCTCTCTCTCTCTAGACCACGCCACCTCTCTCTCTCTAGACCACGCCACCTCTCTCTCTCTAGACCACGCCACCCCTCTCTCTATACCACGCCACCCCTCTCTCTAGACCACGCCAACTCTCTCTCTCTTTAGACCACGCCACACCTCTCTCTCTCTCTAGACCACGCCACCCCTCTCTCTCTCTCTAGACCACGCCACCCCTCTCTCTCTTTAGACCACGCCACACCTCTCTCTCTCTCTAGACCACCCCACCCCTCTCTCTCTCTCTAGACCACGCCACCCCTCTCTCTCTAGACCACGCCACCCCTCTCTCTAGACCACGCCACCTCTCTCTCTCTAGACCACGCCACCTCTCTCTCTCTAGACCACGCCACCTCTCTCTCTCTAGACCACGCCACCCCTCTCTCTCTAGACCACGCCACCCCTCTCTCTCTAGACCACGCCACCCCTCTCTCTCTAGACCACGCCACCCCTCTCTCTCTAGACCACGCCACCCCTCTCTCTCTAGACCACGCCTCTCTCTCTAGACCACGCCACCCCTCTCTCTCTCGACCACGCCACCTCTCTCTCTCTCTCTAGACCACGCCACCCCTCTCTCTCTCTAGACCACGCCACCCCTCTCTCTCTCTCTAGACCACGCCACCCCTCTCTCTCTCTCTAGACCACGCCACCCCTCTCTCTCTAGACCACGCCACCCCTCTCTCTCTAGACCACGCCACCTCTCTCTCTCTAGACCACGCCACCCCTCTCTCTCACACTAGTACACGTCGCCTCTCTCTCACACTAGTACACGCCACCTCTCTCTCACACTCTAGACCACGCCACCCCTCTCTCTCTCTAGACCACGCCACCTCTCTCTCTCTAGACCACGCCACCCCTCTCTCTCTATAGACCACTCCACCCCTCTCTCTCTCTCTCTAGACCACTCCACCCCTCTCTCTCTCGCTCTAGACCACGCCACCTCTCTCACTCTAGACCACGCCACCTCTCTCTCACTCTAGACCACGCCACCCCTCTCTCTCTAGACCACGCCACCTCTCTCTCTCTAGACCACGCCACCCCTCTCTCTCTAGACCACGCCACCTCTCTCTCTCTAGACCACGCCACCTCTCTCTCTCTCTAGACCACTCCACCCCTCTCTAGACCACGCCACCCCTCTCTCTCTAGACCACGCCACCCCTCTCTCTCTAGACCACGCCACCTCTCTCTCTCTAGACCACGCCACCTCTCTCTCTCTAGACCACGCCACCCCTCTCTCTCTCTAGACCACGCCACCTCTCTCTCTCTAGACCACGCCACCCCTCTCTCTCTATAGACCACTCCACCCCCCTCTCTCTCTCTCTCTAGACCACGCCACCTCTCTCTCACTCTAGACCACGCCACCCCTCTCTCTCTCTCTAGACCACGCCACCTCTCTCTCTCTCTCTAGACCACTCCACCCCTCTCTAGACCACGCCACCCCTCTCTCTCTAGACCACGCCACCCCTCTCTCTCTAGACCACGCCACCCCTCTCTAGACCACGCCACCTCTCTCTCTCTAGACCACGCCACCCCTCTCTCTCTCTAGACCATGCCACCCCTCTCTCTCTCTAGACCACGCCACCCCTCTCTCTCTTTAGACCACGCCACACCTCTCTCTCTCTCTAGACCACGCCACCCCTCTCTCTCTCTCTAGACCACGCCACCCCTCTCTCTCTCTCTAGACCACGCCACCCCTCTCTCTCTAGACCACGCCACCCCTCTCTCTAGACCACGCCACCCCTCTCTCTCTAGACCATGCCACCCCTCTCTCTCTAGACCACGCCACCTCTCTCTCTCTAGACCACGCCACCTCTCTCTCTCTAGACCACGCCACCCCTCTCTCTCTAGACCACGCCACCCCTCTCTCTCTAGACCACGCCACCCCTCTCTCTCTAGACCACGCCACCCCGCTCTCTCTAGACCACGCCACCCCTCTCTCTAGACCACGCCACCACTCTCTCTCTAGACCACGCCACCTCTCTCTCTCTAGACCACGCCACCTCTCTCTCTCTAGACCACGCCACCCCTCTCTCTAGACCACGCCACCTTTCTCTCTCTAGACCACGCCACCTCTCTCTCTCTAGACCACGCCACCCCTCTCTCTAGACCACGCCACCCCTCTCTCTAGACCACGCCAACTCTCTCTAGACCACGCCACCTCTCTCTCTCTAGACCACGCCACCTCTCTCTCTCTAGACCACGCCACCCCTCTCTCTCTAGACCACGCCACCTCTCTCTCTAGACCACTCCACCCCTCTCTAGACCACGCCACCCCTCTCTCTCTCTAGACCACGCCACCCCTCTCTAGACCACGCCACCCCTCTCTCTCTCTAGACCACACCACCCTTCTCTCTCTCTCTAGACCACGCCACCCCTCTCTCTCTAGACCACGCCACCCCTCTCTCTCTCTCTCTAGACCACGCCACCCCTCTCTAGACCACGCCACCTCTCTCTCTCTAGACCACGCCACCCCTCTCTCTCTCTAGACCATGCCACCCCTCTCTCTCTCTAGACCACGCCACCCCTCTCTCTCTTTAGACCACGCCACACCTCTCTCTCTCTCTAGACCACGCCACCCCTCTCTCTCTCTCTAGACCACGCCACCCCTCTCTCTCTCTCTAGACCACGCCACCCCTCTCTCTCTCTAGACCACGCCACCCCTCTCTCTAGACCACGCCACCCCTCTCTCTCTAGACCATGCCACCCCTCTCTCTCTAGACCACGCCACCCCTCTCTCTCTAGACCACGCCACCCCTCTCTCTAGACCACGCCACCCCTCTCTCTCTCTCTAGACCACGCCACCCCTCTCTCTCTCTCTAGACCACGCCACCCCCCTCACCCCTAGACCACGCCACCCCTCTCTCTCTCTCTCTAGACCACGCCACCTCTCTCTCTCTCTCTCTCTCTAGACCACGCCACCCCTCTCTCTCTAGACCACGCCTCTCTCTCTAGACCACGCCTCTCTCTCTCGACCACGCCTCTCTCTCTCGACCACGCCACCTCTCTCTCTCTCTCTCTCTCTAGACCACGCCACCCCTCTCTCTCTCTAGACCACGCCACCCCTCTCTCTCTCTAGACCACGCCACCCCTCTCTCTCTCTCTAGACCACGCCACCCCTCTCTCTCTAGACCACGCCACCTCTCTCTCTCTAGACCACGCCACCTCTCTCTCTCTAGACCACGCCACCCCTCTCTCTCACACTAGTACACGTCGCCTCTCTCTCACACTAGTACACGCCACCTCTCTCACACTCTAGACCACGCCACCTCTCTCTCTCTCTAGACCACGCCACCTCTCTCTCTCTAGACCACGCCATCCCTCTCTCTTTATAGACCACTCCACCCCTCTCTCTCTCTCTCTAGACCACGCCACCCCTCTCTCACTCTAGACCACGCCACCCCTCTCTCACTCTAGACCACGCCACCCCTCTCTCTCTCTAGACCACGCCACCTCTCTCTCTCTAGACCACGCCACCTCTCTCTCTCTAGACCACGCCACCCCTCTCTCTAGACCACGCCACCTCTCTCTCTCTAGACCACTCCACCCCTCTCTAGACCACGCCACCCCTCTCTCTCTAGACCACGCCACCCCTCTCTAGACCACGCCACCTCTCTCTCTCTCTAGACCACTCCACCCCTCTCTAGACCACGCCACCCCTCTCTCTCTAGACCACGCCACCCCTCTCTAGACCACGCCACCTCTCTCTCTCTAGACCACGCCACCCCTCTCTCTCTCTAGACCATGCCACCCCTCTCTCTCTCTAGACCACGCCACCCCTCTCTCTCTTTAGACCACGCCACACCTCTCTCTCTCTCTAGACCACGCCACCCCTCTCTCTCTCTCTAGACCACGCCACCCCTCTCTCTCTCTCTAGACCACGCCACCCCTCTCTCTCTAGACCACGCAACCTCTCTCTCTCTCTAGACCACTCCACCCCTCTCTAGACCACGCCACCCCTCTCTCTCTAGACCACGCCACCCCTCTCTCTAGACCACGCCACCCCTCTCTAGACCACGCCACCTCTCTCTCTCTAGACCATGCCACCTCTCTCTCTCTAGACCACGCCACCCCTCTCTCTCTCTAGACCATGCCACCCCTCTCTCTCTCTAGACCACGCCACCCCTCTCTCTCTTTAGACCACGCCACACCTCTCTCTCTCTCTAGACCACGCCACCCCTCTCTCTCTCTCTAGACCACGCCACCCCTCTCTCTCTAGACCACGCCACCCCTCTCTCTAGACCACGCCACCTCTCTCTCTAGACCACGCCACCTCTCTCTCTCTAGACCACGCCACCTCTCTCTCTCTAGACCACGCCACCCCTCTCTCTAGACCACGCCACCCCTCTCTCTAGACCACGCCAACTCTCTCTCTCTTTAGACCACGCCACACCTCTCTCTCTCTCTAGACCACGCCACCCCTCTCTCTCTCTCTAGACCACGCCACCCCTCTCTCTCTTTAGACCACGCCACACCTCTCTCTCTCTCTAGACCACCCCACCCCTCTCTCTCTCTCTAGACCACGCCACCCCTCTCTCTCTAGACCACGCCACCCCTCTCTCTAGACCACGCCACCTCTCTCTCTCTAGACCACGCCACCTCTCTCTCTCTAGACCACGCCACCTCTCTCTCTCTAGACCACGCCACCTCTCTCTCTCTAGACCACGCCACCCCTCTCTCTCTAGACCACGCCACCCCTCTCTCTCTAGACCACGCCACCCCTCTCTCTCTAGACCACGCCACCCCTCTCTCTCTAGACCACGCCTCTCTCTCTCGACCACGCCACCCCTCTCTCTCTCGACCACGCCACCTCTCTCTCTCTCTCTCTAGACCACGCCACCCCTCTCTCTCTCTAGACCACGCCACCCCTCTCTCTCTCTCTAGACCACGCCACCCCTCTCTCTCTAGACCACGCCACCCCTCTCTCTCTCTAGACCACGCCACCTCTCTCTCTCTAGACCACGCCACCCCTCTCTCTCACACTAGTACACGTCGCCTCTCTCTCACACTAGTACACGCCACCTCTCTCTCACACTCTAGACCACGCCACCCCTCTCTCTCTCTAGACCACGCCACCTCTCTCTCTCTAGACCACGCCACTCTAGACCACGCCACCCCTCTCTCTAGACCACGCCACCCCTCTCTCTAGACCACGCCAACTCTCTCTAGACCACGCCACCTCTCTCTCTCTAGACCACGCCACCTCTCTCTCTCTAGACCACGCCACCCCTCTCTCTCTAGACCACGCCACCTCTCTCTCTAGACCACTCCACCCCTCTCTAGACCACGCCACCCCTCTCTCTCTCTAGACCACGCCACCCCTCTCTAGACCACGCCACCCCTCTCTCTCTCTAGACCACACCACCCTTCTCTCTCTCTAGACCACGCCACCCCTCTCTCTCTAGACCACGCCACCCCTCTCTCTCTCTCTCTAGACCACGCCACCCCTCTCTAGACCACGCCACCTCTCTCTCTCTAGACCACGCCACCCCTCTCTCTCTCTAGACCATGCCACCCCTCTCTCTCTCTAGACCACGCCACCCCTCTCTCTCTTTAGACCACGCCACACCTCTCTCTCTCTCTAGACCACGCCACCCCTCTCTCTCTCTCTAGACCACGCCACCCCTCTCTCTCTCTCTAGACCACGCCACCCCTCTCTCTCTCTAGACCACGCCACCCCTCTCTCTAGACCACGCCACCCCTCTCTCTCTAGACCATGCCACCCCTCTCTCTCTAGACCACGCCACCCCGCTCTCTCTAGACCACGCCACCCCTCTCTCTAGACCACGCCACCCCTCTCTCTCTCTCTAGACCACGCCACCCCTCTCTCTCTCTCTAGACCACGCCACCCCCCTCACCCCTAGACCACGCCACCCCCCTCTCTCTCTCTCTAGACCACGCCACCTCTCTCTCTCTC
This sequence comes from Oncorhynchus clarkii lewisi, assembly GCF_045791955.1. Lineage (NCBI taxonomy): Eukaryota > Metazoa > Chordata > Actinopteri > Salmoniformes > Salmonidae > Oncorhynchus > Oncorhynchus clarkii. The sequence continues at coordinate 28,951,411 of NC_092160.1, read as the reverse complement.
TCTCTCTCTAGACCACGCCACCCCTCTCTCTCTAGACCACGCCTCTCTCTCTAGACCACGCCTCTCTCTCTCGACCACGCCTCTCTCTCTCGACCACGCCACCTCTCTCTCTCTCTCTCTCTAGACCACGCCACCCCTCTCTCTCTCTAGACCACGCCACCCCTCTCTCTCTCTAGACCACGCCACCTCTCTCTCTCTAGACCACGCCACCCCTCTCTCTCACACTAGTACACGTCGCCTCTCTCTCACACTAGTACACGCCACCTCTCTCACACTCTAGACCACGCCACCTCTCTCTCTCTCTAGACCACGCCACCTCTCTCTCTCTAGACCACGCCATCCCTCTCTCTTTATAGACCACTCCACCCCTCTCTCTCTCTCTCTAGACCACGCCACCCCTCTCTCACTCTAGACCACGCCACCCCTCTCTCACTCTAGACCACGCCACCCCTCTCTCTCTCTAGACCACGCCACCTCTCTCTCTCTAGACCACGCCACCTCTCTCTCTCTAGACCACGCCACCCCTCTCTCTAGACCACGCCACCTCTCTCTCTCTAGACCACTCCACCCCTCTCTAGACCACGCCACCCCTCTCTCTCTAGACCACGCCACCCCTCTCTAGACCACGCCACCTCTCTCTCTCTCTAGACCACTCCACCCCTCTCTAGACCACGCCACCCCTCTCTCTCTAGACCACGCCACCCCTCTCTAGACCACGCCACCTCTCTCTCTCTAGACCACGCCACCCCTCTCTCTCTCTAGACCATGCCACCCCTCTCTCTCTCTAGACCACGCCACCCCTCTCTCTCTTTAGACCACGCCACACCTCTCTCTCTCTCTAGACCACGCCACCCCTCTCTCTCTCTCTAGACCACGCCACCCCTCTCTCTCTCTCTAGACCACGCCACCCCTCTCTCTCTAGACCACGCAACCTCTCTCTCTCTCTAGACCACTCCACCCCTCTCTAGACCACGCCACCCCTCTCTCTCTAGACCACGCCACCCCTCTCTCTCTAGACCACGCCACCCCTCTCTAGACCACGCCACCTCTCTCTCTCTAGACCATGCCACCTCTCTCTCTCTAGACCACGCCACCCCTCTCTCTCTAGACCATGCCACCCCTCTCTCTCTCTAGACCACGCCACCCCTCTCTCTCTTTAGACCACGCCACACCTCTCTCTCTCTCTAGACCACGCCACCCCTCTCTCTCTCTCTAGACCACGCCACCCCTCTCTCTCTAGACCACGCCACCCCTCTCTCTAGACCACGCCACCTCTCTCTCTAGACCACGCCACCTCTCTCTCTCTAGACCACGCCACCTCTCTCTCTCTAGACCACGCCACCCCTCTCTCTAGACCACGCCACCCCTCTCTCTAGACCACGCCAACTCTCTCTCTCTTTAGACCACGCCACACCTCTCTCTCTCTCTAGACCACGCCACCCCTCTCTCTCTCTCTAGACCACGCCACCCCTCTCTCTCTTTAGACCACGCCACACCTCTCTCTCTCTCTAGACCACCCCACCCCTCTCTCTCTCTCTAGACCACGCCACCCCTCTCTCTCTAGACCACGCCACCCCTCTCTCTAGACCACGCCACCTCTCTCTCTCTAGACCACGCCACCTCTCTCTCTCTAGACCACGCCACCTCTCTCTCTCTAGACCACGCCACCTCTCTCTCTCTAGACCACGCCACCCCTCTCTCTCTAGACCACGCCACCCCTCTCTCTCTAGACCACGCCACCCCTCTCTCTCTAGACCACGCCACCCCTCTCTCTCTAGACCACGCCTCTCTCTCTCGACCACGCCACCCCTCTCTCTCTCGACCACGCCACCTCTCTCTCTCTCTCTAGACCACGCCACCCCTCTCTCTCTCTAGACCACGCCACCCCTCTCTCTCTCTCTAGACCACGCCACCCCTCTCTCTCTAGACCACGCCACCCCTCTCTCTCTAGACCACGCCACCTCTCTCTCTCTAGACCACGCCACCCCTCTCTCTCACACTAGTACACGTCGCCTCTCTCTCACACTAGTACACGCCACCCCTCTCTCTCTCTAGACCACGCCACCTCTCTCTCTAGACCACGCCACTCTAGACCACGCCACCCCTCTCTCTAGACCACGCCACCCCTCTCTCTAGACCACGCCAACTCTCTCTAGACCACGCCACCTCTCTCTCTCTAGACCACGCCACCTCTCTCTCTGTAGACCACGCCACCCCTCTCTCTAGACCACGCCACCTCTCTCTCTAGACCACTCCACCCCTCTCTAGACCACGCCACCCCTCTCTCTCTCTAGACCACGCCACCCCTCTCTAGACCACGCCACCCCTCTCTCTCTCTAGACCACACCACCCCTCTCTCTCTCTCTAGACCACGCCACCCCTCTCTCTAGACCACGCCACCCCTCTCTCTCTAGACCACGCCACCCCTCTCTCTCTCTCTCTAGACCACGCCACCCCTCTCTAGACCACGCCACCCCTCTCTAGACCACGCCACCCCTCTCTCTCTCTAGACCATGCCACCCCTCTCTCTCTCTAGACCACGCCACCCCTCTCTCTCTTTAGACCACGCCACACCTCTCTCTCTCTTTAGACCACGCCACCCCTCTCTCTCTCTCTAGACCACGCCACCCCTCTCTCTCTCTCTAGACCACGCCACCCCTCTCTCTCTAGACCACGCCACCCCTCTCTCTAGACCACGCCACCCCTCTCTCTCTAGACCATGCCACCCCTCTCTCTCTAGACCACGCCACCCCTCTCTCTCTAGACCACGGCAACTCTCTCTCTAGACCACGCCACCTCTCTCTCTCTAGACCACGCCACCCCTCTCTCTCTAGACCACGCCACCCCTCTCTCTCTCTCTAGACCACGCCACCCCTCTCTCTCTCTCTAGACCACGCCACCCCTCTCTCTCTAGACCACGCCACCCCTCTCTCTAGACCACGCCACCCCTCTCTCTCTAGACCATGCCACCCCTCTCTCTCTAGACCACGCCACCCCTCTCTCTCTAGACCACGCCAACTCTCTCTCTAGACCACGCCACCTCTCTCTCTCTAGACCACGCCACCTCTCTCTCTCTAGACCACGCCACCTCTCTCTCTCTAGACCACGCCACCTCTCTCTCTCTAGACCACGCCACCCCTCTCTCTCTAGACCACGCCACCCCTCTCTCTAGACCACGCCACCCCTCTCTCTAGACCACGCCACCCCTCTCTCTAGACCACGCCACCCCTCTCTCTAGACCACGCCACCACTCTCTCTCTAGACCACGCCACCTCTCTCTCTCTAGACCACGCCACCTTTCTCTCTCTAGACCACGCCACCTCTCTCTCTAGACCACGCCACCCCTCTCTCTAGACCACCCCACCCCTCTCTCTAGACCACGCCAACTCTCTCTAGACCACGCCACCTCTCTCTCTCTAGACCACGCCACCTCTCTCTCTCTAGACCACGCCACCCCTCTCTCTCTAGACCACGCCACCTCTCTCTCTAGACCACTCCACCCCTCTCTAGACCACGCCACCCCTCTCTCTCTCTAGACCACGCCACCCCTCTCTAGACCACGCCACCCCTCTCTCTCTCTAGACCACGCCACCCCTCTCTCTCTCTCTAGACCACGCCACCCCTCTCTCTAGACCACGCCACCCCTCTCTCTCTAGACCACGCCACCCCTCTCTCTCTCTCTCTAGACCACGCCACCTCTCTCTCTCTCTCTCTCTAGACCACGCCACCCCTCTCTCTCTAGACCACGCCACCCCTCTCTCTCTAGACCACGCCACCCCTCTCTCTCTAGACCACGCCTCTCTCTCTAGACCACGCCTCTCTCTCTCGACCACGCCACCTCTCTCTCTCTCTCTCTAGACCACGCCACCCCTCTCTCTCTCTAGACCACGCCACCCCTCTCTCTCTCTAGACCACGCCACCCCTCTCTCTCTCTCTAGACCACGCCACCCCTCTCTCTCTAGACCACGCCACCTCTCTCTCTCTAGACCACGCCACCTCTCTCTCTCTAGACCACGCCACCCCTCTCTCTCACACTAGTACACGTCGCCTCTCTCTCACACTAGTACACGCCACCTCTCTCACACTCTAGACCACGCCACCCCTCTCTCTCTCTAGACCACGCCACCTCTCTCTCTCTAGACCACGCCACCCCTCTCTCTCTATAGACCACTCCACCCCTCTCTCTCTCTCTCTAGACCACGCCACCTCTCTCTCACTCTAGACCACGCCACCTCTCTCTCACTCTAGACCACGCCACCCCTCTCTCTCTCTAGACCACGCCACCTCTCTCTCTCTAGACCACGCCACCTCTCTCTCTCTAGACCACGCCACCTCTCTCTCTCTAGACCACGCCACCCCTCTCTCTAGACCACGCCACCCCTCTCTCTCTAGACCATGCCACCCCTCTCTCTCTAGACCACGCCACCCCTCTCTCTCTAGACCACGCCACCTTTCTCTCTCTAGACCACGCCACCTCTCTCTCTAGACCACGCCACCCCTCTCTAGACCACGCCACCCCTCTCTCTCTCTAGACCACACCACCCCTCTCTCTCTCTCTAGACCACGCCACCCCTCTCTCTAGACCACGCCACCCCTCTCTCTCTAGACCACGCCACCCCTCTCTCTCTCTCTCTAGACCACGCCACCCCTCTCTAGACCACGCCACCCCTCTCTAGACCACGCCACCCCTCTCTAGACCACGCCACCCCTCTCTCTCTCTAGACCATGCCACCCCTCTCTCTCTCTAGACCACGCCACCCCTCTCTCTCTTTAGACCACGCCACACCTCTCTCTCTCTTTAGACCACGCCACCCCTCTCTCTCTCTCTAGACCACGCCACCCCTCTCTCTCTCTCTAGACCACGCCACCCCTCTCTCTCTAGACCACGCCACCCCTCTCTCTAGACCACGCCACCCCTCTCTCTCTAGACCATGCCACCCCTCTCTCTCTAGACCACGCCACCCCTCTCTCTCTAGACCACGGCAACTCTCTCTCTAGACCACGCCACCTCTCTCTCTCTAGACCACGCCACCCCTCTCTCTCTAGACCACGCCACCCCTCTCTCTCTCTCTAGACCACGCCACCCCTCTCTCTCTAGACCACGCCACCCCTCTCTCTAGACCACGCCACCCCTCTCTCTCTAGACCATGCCACCCCTCTCTCTCTAGAGCCCGCCACCCCTCTCTCTCTAGACCACGCCACCCCTCTCTCTCTAGACCACGCCCCCTCTCTCTCTAGACCACGCCACCTCTCTCTCTCTAGACCACGCCACCTCTCTCTCTCTAGACCACGCCACCTCTCTCTCTCTAGACAACGCCACCTCTCTCTCTCTAGACCACGCCACCTCTCTCTCTCTAGACCACGCCACCCCTCTCTCTCTAGACCACGCCACCCCTCTCTCTAGACCACGCCACCCCTCTCTCTAGACCACGCCACCCCTCTCTCTAGACCACGCCACCTCTCTCTCTCTAGACCACGCCACCTCTCTCTCTCTAGACCACGCCACCTTTCTCTCTCTAGACCACACCACCTCTCTCTCTAGACCACGCCACCCCTCTCTCTAGACCACCCCACCCCTCTCTCTAGACCACCCCACCCCTCTCTCTAGACCACGCCACCTCTCTCTCTCTAGACCACGCCACCTCTCTCTCTCTAGACCACGCCACCCCTCTCTCTCTAGACCACGCCACCTCTCTCTCTCTAGACCACTCCACCCCTCTCTAGACCACGCCACTCCTCTCTCTCTCTAGACCACGCCACCCCTCTCTAGACCACGCCACCCCTCTCTCTCTCTAGACCACGCCACCCCTCTCTCTCTCTAGACCACGCCACCCCTCTCTCTAGAGCACGCCACCCCTCTCTCTCTAGACCTCGCCACCCCTCTCTCTCTCTCTCTAGACCACGCCACCTCTCTCTCTCTAGACCACGCCACCTCTCTCTCTCTAGACCACGCCACCCCTCTCTCTAGACCACGCCACCCCTCTCTCTCTAGACCATGCCACCCCTCTCTCTCTAAACCACGCCACCCCTCTCTCTCTAGACCACGCCAACTCTCTCTCTAGACCACGCCACCTCTCTCTCTCTAGACCACGCCACCTCTCTCTCTCTAGACCACGCCACCCCTCTCTCTAGACCACGCCACCCCTCTCTCTAGACCACGCCACCACTCTCTCTCTAGACCACGCCACCTCTCTCTCTCTAGACCACGCCACCTCTCTCTCTCTAGACCACGCCACCCCTCTCTCTCTAGACCACGCCACCTCTCTCTCTCTAGACCACTCCACCCCTCTCTAGACCACTCCACCCCTCTCTCTCTCTAGACCACGCCACCCCTCTCTAGACCACGCCACCCCTCTCTCTCTCTAGACCACGCCACCCCTCTCTCTCTCTCTAGACCACGCCAACCCTCTCTCTAGACCACGCCACCCCTCTCTCTCTAGACCACGCCACCCCTCTCTCTCTAGACCACTCCACCCCTCTCTAGACCACTCCACCCCTCTCTCTCTCTAGACCACGCCACCCCTCTCTAGACCACGCCACCCCTCTCTCTCTCTAGACCACGCCACCCCTCTCTCTCTCTCTAGACCACGCCACCCCTCTCTCTAGACCACGCCACCCCTCTCTCTCTAGACCACGCCACCCCTCTCTCTCACACTAGTACACGTCGCCTCTCTCTCACACTAGTACACGCCACCTTTCTCTCACACTCTAGACCACGCCACCCCTCTCTCTCTCTAGACCACGCCACCTCTCTCTCTAGACCACGCCACCCCTCTCTCTCTATAGACCACTCCACCCCTCTCTCTCTCTCTCTAGACCACGCCACCTCTCTCACTCTAGACCACGCCACCTCTCTCTCACTCTAGACCACGCCACCCCTCTCTCTCTCTAGACCACGCCACCTCTCTCTCTCTAGACCACGCCACCTCTCTCTCTCTAGACCACGCCACCCCTCTCTCTCTAGACCACGCCACCTCTCTCTCTCTCTAGACCACTCCACCCCTCTCTAGACCACGCCACCCCTCTCTCTCTAGACCACGCCACCCCTCTCTAGACCACGCCACCTCTCTCTCTCTAGACCACGCCACCCCTCTCTCTCTCTAGACCATGCCACCCCTCTCTCTCTCTAGACCACGCCACCCCTCTCTCTCTTTAGACCACGCCACACCTCTCTCTCTCTAGACCACGCCACCCCTCTCTCTCTCTCTAGACCACGCCACCCCTCTCTCTCTCTCTAGACCACGCCACCCCTCTCTCTCTCTCTAGACCACGCCACCCCTCTCTCTCTCTCTAGACCACGCCACCCCTCTCTCTAGACCACGCCACCCCTCTCTCTCTAGACCACGCCACCCCTCTCTCTCTAGACCACGCCACCCCTCTCTCTCTAGACCACGCCACCCCTCTCTCTCTAGACCACGCCACCTCTCTCTCTAGACCACGCCACCCCTCTCTCTCTAGACCACGCCACCCCTCTCTCTCTAGACCACGCCACCCCTCTCTCTCTAGACCACGCCACCCCTCTCTCTCTAGACCACGCCACCCCTCTCTCTCTAGACCACGCCACCCCTCTCTCTCTAGACCACGCCACCACTCTCTCTCTAGACCACGCCACCACTCTCTCTCTAGACCACGCCACCTCTCTCTCTCTAGACCACGCCACCCCTCTCTCTAGACCACGCCACCACTCTCTCTCTAGACCACGCCATCTCTCTCTCTCTAGACCACGCCACCCCTCTCTCTAGACCCCGCCACCCCTCTCTCTAGACCACGCCACCTCTCTCTCTCTAGACCACGCCACCTCTCTCTCTCTAGACCACGCCACCCCTCTCTCTAGACCACGCCACCACTCTCTCTCTAGACCACGCCACCTCTCTCTCTCTAGACCACGCCACCCCTCTCTCTCTAGACCACGCCACCCCTCTCTCTCTAGTACACGCCACCTCTCTCTCTCTAGACCACGCCACCCCTCTCTCTCTCTAGACCACACCACCCCTCTCTCTCTACACCACGCCACCTCTCTCTCTCTAGACCACGCCACCTCTCTCTCTCTAGAACACTCCACCTCGCTCTCTCTAGACCACGCCACCCCTCTCTCTCTAGACCACGCCGCCCCTCTCTCTCTAGACCACGCCACCCCTCTCTCACTAGACCACGCAACCCCTCTCTCACACTAGTGCACGCCACCTCTCTTTAGACCACGCCACCTCTCTCTCTCTCTAGACCACGCCACCCCTCTCTCTCTAGACCACGCCACCCCTCTCTCACTAGACCACGCCACCCCTCTCTCACTAGACCACGCCACCCCTCTCTCTAGACCACGCCAACTCTCTCTAGACCACGCCAACTCTCTCTAGACCACGCCACCTCTCTCTCTCTAGACCACGCCACCTCTCTCTCTCTAGACCACGCCACCCCTCTCTCTCTAGACCACGCCACCTCTCTCTCTCTAGACCACTCCACCCCTCTCTAGACCACGCCACCCCTCTCTCTCTCTAGACCACGCCACCCCTCTCTAGACCACGCCACCCCTCTCTAGACCACGCCACCCCTCTCTCTCTCTAGACCACGCCACCCCTCTCTCTCTCTAGACCACGCCACCCCTCTCTCTCTAGACCACGCCACCCCTCTCTCTCTCTCTCTAGACCACGCCACCTCTCTCTCTCTCTCTCTCTCTCTAGACCACGCCACCCCTCTCTCTCTAGACCACGCCACCCCTCTCTCTCTAGACCACGCCTCTCTCTCTAGACCACGCCACCCCTCTCTCTCTCGACCACGCCACCTCTCTCTCTCTCTCTCTAGACCACGCCACCCCTCTCTCTCTCTAGACCACGCCACCCCTCTCTCTCTCTCTAGACCACGCCACCCCTCTCTCTCTAGACCACGCCACCTCTCTCTCTCTAGACCACGCCACCTCTCTCTCTCTAGACCACGCCACCCCTCTCTCTCACACTAGTACACGTCGCCTCTCTCTCACACTAGTACACGCCACCTCTCTCTCACACTCTAGACCACGCCACCCCTCTCTCTCTCTAGACCACGCCACCTCTCTCTCTCTAGACCACGCCACCCCTCTCTCTCTGTAGACCACTCCACCCCTCTCTCTCTCTCTCTCTAGACCATGCCACCTCTCTCACTCTAGACCACGCCACCTCTCTCTCACTCTAGACCACGCCACCCCTCTCTCTCTCTCTAGACCACGCCACCTCTCTCTCTAGACCACACCACCCCTCTCTCTCTCTCTAGACCACGCCACCCCTCTCTAGACCACGCCACCCCTCTCTCTCTAGACCACGCCACCCCTCTCTCTCTCTCTCTAGACCACGCCACCTCTCTCTCTCTAGACCACGCCACCTCTCTCTCTCTAGACCACGCCACCCCTCTCTCTCTCTAGACCATGCCACCCCTCTCTCTCTCTAGACCATGCCACCCCTCTCTCTCTCTAGACCACGCCACCCCTCTCTCTCTTTAGACCACGCCACACCTCTCTCTCTTTAGACCACGCCACCCCTCTCTCTCTCTCTAGACCACGCCACCCCTCTCTCTAGACCACGCCACCCCTCTCTCTAGACCACGCCACCCCTCTCTCTCTAGACCATGCCACCCCTCTCTCTCTAGACCACGCCACCCCTCTCTCTCTAGACCACGCCACCCCTCTCTCTCTAGACCACGCCACCTCTCTCTCTCTAGACCACGCCACCCCTCTCTCTCTAGACCACGCCACCCCTCTCTCTCTAGACCACGCCACCCCTCTCTCTCTCTCTAGACCACGCCACCCCTCTCTCTCTCTCTAGACCACGCCACCCCTCTCTCTCTAGACCACGCCACCCCTCTCTCTAGACCACGCCACCCCTCTCTCTCTAGACCATGCCACCCCTCTCTCTCTAGACCACGCCACCCCTCTCTCTCTAGACCACGCCACCTCTCTCTCTCTAGACCACGCCACCTCTCTCTCTCTAGACCACGCCACCTCTCTCTCTCTAGACCACGCCACCCCTCTCTCTCTAGACCACGCCACCCCTCTCTCTAGACCACGCCACCCCTCTCTCTAGACCACGCCACCCCTCTCTCTAGACCACGCCACCACTCTCTCTCTAGACCACGCCACCTCTCTCTCTCTAGACCACGCCACCCCTCTCTCTAGACCACGCCACCTTTCTCTCTCTAGACCACGCCACCTCTCTCTCTAGACCACGCCACCCCTCTCTCTAGACCACGCCACCCCTCTCTCTAGACCACGCCAACTCTCTCTAGACCACGCCACCTCTCTCTCTCTAGACCACGCCACCTCTCTCTCTCTAGACCACGCCACCCCTCTCTCTCTAGACCACGCCACCTCTCTCTCTCTAGACCACTCCACCCCTCTCTAGACCACGCCACCCCTCTCTCTCTCTAGACCACGCCACCCCTCTCTAGACCACGCCACCCCTCTCTCTCTCTAGACCACGCCACCCCTCTCTCTATCTCTAGACCACGCCACCCCTCTCTCTAGACCACGCCACCCCTCTCTCTCTAGACCACGCCACCCCTCTCTCTCTCTCTCTAGACCACGCCACCCCTCTCTCTCTCTCTAGACCACGCCACCCCTCTCTCTCTAGACCACGCCACCTCTCTCTCTCTAGACCACGCCACCTCTCTCTCTCTAGACCACGCCACCCCTCTCTCTCACACTAGTACACGTCGCCTCTCTCTCACACTAGTACATGCCACCTCTCTCACACTCTAGACCACGCCACCCCTCTCTCTCTCTAGACCACGCCACCTCTCTCTCTCTAGACCACACCACCCCTCTCTCTCTATAGACCACTCCACCCCTCTCTCTCTCTCTCTAGACCACGCCACCTCTCTCTCACTCTAGACCACGCCACCTCTCTCTCACTCTAGACCACGCCACCCCTCTCTCTCTAGACCACGCCACCTCTCTCTCTCTAGACCACGCCACCTCTCTCTCTCTAGACCACGCCACCCCTCTCTCTCTAGACCACGCCACCTCTCTCTCTCTCTAGACCACGCCACCCCTCTCTCTCTAGACCACGCCACCCCTCTCTCTCTAGACCACGCCACCCCTCTCTAGACCACGCCACCTCTCTCTCTCTAGACCACGCCACCCCTCTCTCTCTCTAGACCATGCCACCCCTCTCTCTCTCTCTAGACCACGCCACCCCTCTCTCTCTTTAGACCACGCCACACCTCTCTCTCTCTAGACCACGCCACCCCTCTCTCTCTCTCTAGACCACGCCACCCCTCTCTCTCTCTAGACCACGCCACCCCTCTCTCTCTAGACCACGCCACCCCTCTCTCTAGACCACGCCACCTCTCTCTCTCCAGACCACGCCACCTCTCTCTCTCTAGACCACGCCACCCCTCTCTCTAGACCACGCCACCCCTCTCTCTAGACCACGCCAACTCTCTCTAGACCACGCCAACTCTCTCTAGACCACGCCACCTCTCTCTCTCTAGACCACGCCACCTCTCTCTCTCTAGACCACGCCACCCCTCTCTCTCTAGACCACGCCACCTCTCTCTCTCTAGACCACTCCACCCCTCTCTAGACCACGCCACCCCTCTCTCTCTCTAGACCACGCCACCCCTCTCTAGACCACGCCACCCCTCTCTCTCTCTAGACCACGCCACCCCTCTCTCTCTCTCTAGACCACGCCACCCCTCTCTCTAGACCACGCCACCCCTCTCTCTAGACCACGCCACCCCTCTCTCTCTAGACCACTCCACCCCTCTCTCTCTCTCTCTAGACCACGCCACCTCTCTCTCTCTCTCTCTCTCTCTAGACCACGCCACCCCTCTCTCTCTAGACCACGCCACCCCTCTCTCTCTAGACCACGCCTCTCTCTCTAGACCACGCCACCCCTCTCTCTCTCGACCACGCCACCTCTCTCTCTCTCTAGACCACGCCACCCCTCTCTCTCTAGACCACGCCACCTCTCTCTCTCTAGACCACGCCACCTCTCTCTCTCTAGACCACGCCACCCCTCTCTCTCACACTAGTACACGTCGCCTCTCTCTCACACTAGTACATGCCACCTCTCTCACACTCTAGACCACGCCACCCCTCTCTCTCTCTAGACCACGCCACCTCTCTCTCTCTAGACCACACCACCCCTCTCTCTCTATAGACCACTCCCCCCCTCTCTCTCTCTCTCTAGACCACGCCACCTCTCTCTCACTCTAGACCACGCCACCTCTCTCTCACTCTAGACCACGCCACCCCTCTCTCTCTAGACCACGCCACCTCTCTCTCTCTAGACCACGCCACCTCTCTCTCTCTAGACCACGCCACCCCTCTCTCTCTAGACCACGCCACCTCTCTCTCTCTCTAGACCACGCCACCCCTCTCTCTCTAGACCACGCCACCCCTCTCTCTCTAGACCACGCCACCCCTCTCTAGACCACGCCACCTCTCTCTCTCTAGACCACGCCACCCCTCTCTCTCTCTAGACCATGCCACCCCTCTCTCTCTCTCTAGACCACGCCACCCCTCTCTCTCTTTAGACCACGCCACACCTCTCTCTCTCTAGACCACGCCACCCCTCTCTCTCTCTCTAGACCACGCCACCCCTCTCTCTCTCTAGACCACGCCACCCCTCTCTCTCTAGACCACGCCACCCCTCTCTCTAGACCACGCCACCTCTCTCTCTCCAGACCACGCCACCTCTCTCTCTCTAGACCACGCCACCCCTCTCTCTAGACCACGCCACCCCTCTCTCTAGACCACGCCAACTCTCTCTAGACCACGCCAACTCTCTCTAGACCACGCCACCTCTCTCTCTCTAGACCACGCCACCTCTCTCTCTCTAGACCACGCCACCCCTCTCTCTCTAGACCACGCCACCTCTCTCTCTCTAGACCACTCCACCCCTCTCTAGACCACGCCACCCCTCTCTCTCTCTAGACCACGCCACCCCTCTCTAGACCACGCCACCCCTCTCTCTCTCTAGACCACGCCACCCCTCTCTCTCTCTCTAGACCACGCCACCCCTCTCTCTAGACCACGCCACCCCTCTCTCTAGACCACGCCACCCCTCTCTCTCTAGACCACTCCACCCCTCTCTCTCTCTCTCTAGACCACGCCACCTCTCTCTCTCTCTCTCTCTCTCTAGACCACGCCACCCCTCTCTCTCTAGACCACGCCACCCCTCTCTCTCTAGACCACGCCTCTCTCTCTAGACCACGCCACCCCTCTCTCTCTCGACCACGCCACCTCTCTCTCTCTCTCTCTCTAGACCACGCCACCCCTCTCTCTCTCTCTAGACCACGCCACCCCTCTCTCTCTAGACCACGCCACCTCTCTCTCTCTAGACCACGCCACCTCTCTCTCTCTAGACCACGCCACCCCTCTCTCTCACACTAGTACACGTCGCCTCTCTCTCACACTAGTACACGCCACCTCTCTCTCACACTCTAGACCACACCACCCCTCTCTCTCTCTAGACCACGCCACCTCTCTCTCTAGACCACGCCACCCCTCTCTCTCTATAGACCACTCCACCCCTCTCTCTCTCTCTCTAGACCACGCCACCTCTCTCACTCTAGACCACGCCACCTCTCTCTCACTCTAGACCACGCCACCCCTCTCTCTCTCTAGACCACGCCACCTCTCTCTCTCTAGACCACGCCACCTCTCTCTCTCTAGACCACGCCACCCCTCTCTCTCTAGACCACGCCACCTCTCTCTCTCTCTAGACCACTCCACCCCTCCCCTCTCTCTCTAGACCACGCCACCCCTCTCTAGACCACGCCACCTCTCTCTCTCTAGACCACGCCACCCCTCTCTCTCTCTAGACCATGCCACCCCTCTCTCTCTCTAGACCACGCCACCCCTCTCTCTCTTTAGACCACGCCACACCTCTCTCTCTCTCTAGACCACGCCACCCCTCTCTCTCTCTCTAGACCACGCCACCCCTCTCTCTCTCTAGACCACGCCACCCCTCTCTCTCTCTCTAGACCACGCCACCCCTCTCTCTCTAGACCACGCCACCCCTCTCTCTCTAGACCATGCCACCCCTCTCTCTCTAGACCACGCCACCCCTCTCTCTCTAGACCACGCCACCCCTCTCGCTCTAGACCACGCCACCTCTCTCTCTAGACCACGCCACCCCTCTCTCTCTAGACCACGCCACCCCTCTCTCTCTAGACCACGCCACCCCTCTCTCTCTAGACCACGCCACCCCTCTCTCTCTAGACCACGCCACCACTCTCTCTCTACACCACGCCACCACTCTCTCTCTAGACCACGCCACCCCTCTCTCTCTAGACCACGCCTCTCTCTCTAGACCACGCCTCTCTCTCTCGACCACGCCACCTCTCTCTCTCTCTCTCTAGACCACGCCACCCCTCTCTCTCTCTAGACCACGCCACCCCTCTCTCTCTCTCTAGACCACGCCACCCCTCTCTCTCTAGACCACGCCACCTCTCTCTCTCTAGACCACGCCACCTCTCTCTCTCTAGACCACGCCACCCCTCTCTCTCACACTAGTACACGTCGCCTCTCTCTCACACTAGTACACGCCACCTCTCTCACACTCTAGACCACGCCACCCCTCTCTCTCTCTAGACCACGCCACCTCTCTCTCTCTAGACCACACCACCCCTCTCTCTCTATAGACCACTCCACCCCCTCTCTCTCTCTCTAGACCACGCCACCTCTCTCTCACTCTAGACCACGCCACCTCTCTCTCACTCTAGACCACGCCACCCCTCTCTCTCTAGACCACGCCACCTCTCTCTCTCTAGACCACGCCACCTCTCTCTCTCTAGACCACGCCACCCCTCTCTCTCTAGACCACGCCACCTCTCTCTCTCTCTAGACCACGCCACCCCTCTCTCTCTAGACCACGCCACCCCACTCTCTCTAGACCACGCCACCCCTCTCTAGACCACGCCACCTCTCTCTCTCTAGACCACGCCACCCCTCTCTCTCTCTAGACCATGCCACCCCTCTCTCTCTCTAGACCACGCCACCCCTCTCTCTCTTTAGACCACGCCACCCCTCTCTCTCTCTAGACCACGCCACCCCTCTCTCTCTCTAGACCACGCCACCCCTCTCTCTCTCTAGACCACGCCACCCCTCTCTCTCTCTCTAGACCACGCCACCCCTCTCTCTCTCTCTAGACCACGCCACCCCTCTCTCTCTCTAGACCACGCCACCCCCTCTCTCTCTCTAGACCACGCCACCCCTCTCTCTCTAGACCACGCCACCCCTCTCTCTCTAGACCACGCCACCCCTCTCTCTCTAGACCACGCCACCCCTCTCTCTCTAGACCACGCCACCCCTCTCTCTCTAGACCACGCCACCCCTCTCGCTCTAGACCACGCCACCTCTCTCTCTAGACCACGCCACCCCTCTCTCTCTAGACCACGCCACCCCTCTCTCTCTAGACCACGCCACCCCTCTCTCTCTAGACCACGCCACCCCTCTCTCTCTAGACCACGCCACCCCTCTCTCTCTAGACCACGCCACCCCTCTCTCTCTAGACCACGCCACCACTCTCTCTCTAGACCACGCCACCCCTCTCTCTCTAGACCACGCCTCTCTCTCTAGACCACGCCTCTCTCTCTAGACCACGCCTCTCTCTCTAGACCACGCCACCTCTCTCTCTCTCTCTAGACCACGCCACCCCTCTCTCTCTCTAGACCACGCCACCCCTCTCTCTCTCTAGACCACGCCACCCCTCTCTCTCTCTCTAGACCACGCCACCCCTCTCTCTCTAGACCACGCCACCTCTCTCTCTCTAGACCACGCCACCTCTCTCTCTCTAGACCACGCCACCCCTCTCTCTCACACTAGTACACGTCGCCTCTCTCTCACACTAGTACACGCCACCTCTCTCACACTCTAGACCACGCCACCCCTCTCTCTCTTTAGACCACGCCACACCTCTCTCTCTCTAGACCACGCCACCCCTCTCTCTCTCTCTAGACCACGCCACCCCTCTCTCTCTCTCTAGACCACGCCACCCCTCTCTCTAGACCACGCCACCTCTCTCTCTCTAGACCACGCCACCTCTCTCTCTCTAGACCACGCCACCCCTCTCTCTAGACCACGCCACCCCTCTCTCTAGACCACGCCAACTCTCTCTAGACCACGCCAACTCTCTCTAGACCACGCCACCTCTCTCTCTCTAGACCACGCCACCTCTCTCTCTCTAGACCACGCCACCCCTCTCTCTCTAGACCACGCCACCTCTCTCTCTCTAGACCACTCCACCCCTCTCTAGACCACGCCACCCCTCTCTCTCTCTAGACCACGCCACCCCTCTCTAGACCACGCCCCCCCTCTCTCTCTCTAGACCACGCCACCCCTCTCTCTCTCTCTAGACCACGCCACCCCTCTCTCTAGACCACGCCACCCCTCTCTCTAGACCACGCCACCCCTCTCTCTCTAGACCACGCCACCCCTCTCTCACTCTCTCTAGACCACGCCACCTCTCTCTCTCTCTCTCTCTCTAGACCACGCCACCCCTCTCTCTCTAGACCACGCCACCCCTCTCTCTCTAGACCACGCCTCTCTCTCTAGACCACGCCACCCCTCTCTCTCTCGACCACGCCACCTCTCTCTCTCTCTCTCTAGACCACGCCACCCCTCTCTCTCTCTAGACCACGCCACCCCTCTCTCTCTAGACCACGCCACCTCTCTCTCTCTAGACCACGCCACCTCTCTCTCTCTAGACCACGCCACCCCTCTCTCTCACACTAGTACACGTCGCCTCTCTCTCACACTAGTACACGCCACCTCTCTCTCACACTCTAGACCACGCCACCCCTCTCTCTCTCTAGACCACGCCACCTCTCTCTCTAGACCACGCCACCCCTCTCTCTCTATAGACCACTCCACCCCTCTCTCTCTCTCTCTAGACCACGCCACCTCTCTCACTCTAGACCACGCCACCTCTCTCTCACTCTAGACCACGCCACCCCTCTCTCTCTCTAGACCACGCCACCTCTCTCTCTCTAGACCACGCCACCTCTCTCTCTCTAGACCACGCCACCCCTCTCTCTCTAGACCACGCCACCTCTCTCTCTCTCTAGACCACTCCACCCCTCTCTAGACCACGCCACCCCTCCCTCTCTAGACCACGCCACCCCTCTCTAGACCACGCCACCTCTCTCTCTCTAGACCACGCCACCCCTCTCTCTCTCTAGACCATGCCACCCCTCTCTCTCTCTAGACCACGCCACCCCTCTCTCTCTTTAGACCACGCCACACCTCTCTCTCTCTCTAGACCACGCCACCCCTCTCTCTCTCTCTAGACCACGCCACCCCTCTCTCTCTCTCTAGACCACGCCACCCCTCTCTCTCTCTCTAGACCACGCCACCCCTCTCTCTAGACCACGCCACCCCTCTCTCTCTAGACCATGCCACCCCTCTCTCTCTAGACCACGCCACCCCTCTCTCTCTAGACCACGCCACCCCTCTCTCTCTAGACCACGCCACCTCTCTCTCTAGACCACGCCACCCCTCTCTCTCTAGACCACGCCACCCCTCTCTATACCACGCCACCCCTCTCTCTCTAGACCACGCCACCCCTCTCTCTCTAGACCACGCCACCCCTCTCTCTCTAGACCACGCCACCACTCTCTCTCTAGACCACGCCACCACTCTCTCTCTAGACCACGCCACCTCTCTCTCTCTAGACCACGCCACCCCTCTCTCTAGACCACGCCACCACTCTCTCTCTAGACCACGCCACCTCTCTCTCTCCAGACCACGCCACCCCTCTCTCTAGACCACGCCACCTCTCTCTCTCTAGACCACGCCACCTCTCTCTCTCTAGACCACGCCACCTCTCTCTCTCTAGACCACGCCACCTCTCTCTCTCTAGACCACGCCACCTCTCTCTCTCTAGACCACGCCACCTCTCTCTCTAGACCACGCCACCTCTCTCTCTAGACCACGCCACCTCTCTCTCTCTAGACCACGCCACCCCTCTCTCTCTAGACCACGCCACCCCTCTCTCTCTAGTACACGCCACCTCTCTCTCTCTAGACCACACCACCCCTCTCTCTCTACACCACGCCACCTCTCTCTCTCTAGACCACGCCACCTCTCTCTCTCTAGAACACTCCACCTCTCTCTCTCTAGACCACGCCACCCCTCTCTCTCTAGACCACGCCACCCCTCTCTCACTAGACCACGCAACCCCTCTCTCACACTAGTGCACGCCACCTCTCTTTAGACCACGCCACCTCTCTCTCTCTCTAGACCACGCCACCCCTCTCTCTCTAGACCACGCCACCCCTCTCTCACTAGACCACGCCACCCCTCTCTCACTAGACCACGCCACCCCTCTCTCACTAGACCACGCCACCCCTCTCTCACTAGACCACGCCACTCCTCTCTCACTAGACCACGCCACCTCTCTCTCTCTAGACCACGCCACCCCTCTCTCTCTCTCTAGACCACGCCACCCCTCTCTCTCTAGACCACGCCACCCCTCTCTCTCTCTCTTTAGACCACGCCGCCTCTCTCTCTAGACCACGCTACCCCTCTCTCTAGACCACGCCACCCCTCTCTCTCTAGACCACGCCACCTCTCTCTCTCTAGACCACGCCACCTCTCTCTCTCTAGACCACGCCACCTCTCTCTCTCTCTAGACCACGCCACCCCTCTCTCTCTAGACCACGCTACCCCTCTCTCTCTAGACCACGCCACCCCTCTCTCTCTAGACCACGCCACCCCTCTCTCTCTAGACCACGCCACCCCTCTCTCTCTAGACCACGCCACCCCTCTCTCTCTAGACCACGCCACCCCTCTCTCTCTAGACCACGCCACCCCTCTCTCTCTAGACCACGCCACCCCTCTCTCTCTAGACCACGCCACCCCTCTCTCACTAGACCACGCAACCCCTCTCTCTCACACTAGTACACGCCACCTCTCTCTCTAGACCTCGCCACCTCTCTCTCTAGACCACGCCACCTTTCTCTCTCTCTAGACCACGCCACCCCTCTCTCAAGACCACGCCACCCCTCTCTCTAGACCACGCCACCCCTCTCTCTCTAGACCACGCCACCCCTCTCTCTCTCTCTCTCTAGACCACGCCACCTCTATCTCTCTCTCTCTCTCTAGACCACGCCACCTCTCTCTCTCTAGACCACGCCTCCCCTCTCTCTCACACTAGTACACGCCACCCCCCTCTCTCACACTAGTACACGCCACCCCTCTCTCTCACACTAGTACACGCCACCTCTCTCTCTCACACTAGTACACGCCACCTCTCTCTAGACCACGCCACCCCTCTCTCTCTAGACCACGCCACCCCTCTCTCTCTAGACCACGCCACCCCTCTCTCTCTCGACCACGCCGCCCCTCTCTCTCTCTCTAGACCACGCCACCCCTCTCTCTCTCTCTAGACCACGCCACCCCTCTCTCTCTCTAGACCACGCCACTTCTCTCTCTCTAGACCACGCCACCTCTCTCTCTCTAGACCACGCCTCCCCTCTCTCTCACACTAGTACACGCCACCCCCCTCTCTCACACTAGTACACGCCACCCCTCTCTCTCACACTAGTACACGCCACCTCTCTCTCTCACACTAGTACACGCCACCTCTCTCTCTAGACCACGCCACCCCTCTCTCTCTAGACCACGCCACCCCTCTCTCTCTAGACCACGCCACCCCTCTCTCTCTAGACCACGCCACCCCTCTCTCTCTAGACCACGCCACCCCTCTCTCTCTAGACCACGCCCCCCCTCTCTCTCTAGACCACGCCACCCCTCTCTCTCTAGACCACGCCACCCCTCTCTCTCTATAGACCACTCCACCCCTCTCTCTCTATAGACCACTCCACCCCTCTCTCTCTCTCTAGACCACACCACCTCTCTCTCACTCTAGACCACGCCACCTCTCTCTCACTCTAGACCACGCCACCTCTCTCTCACTCTAGACCACGCCACCTCTCTCTCACTCTAGACCATGCCACCTCTCTCTCACTCTAGACCACGCCACCCCTCTCTCTCTCTAGACCACGCCACCCCTCTCTCTAGACCACGCCACCCCTCTCTCTCTAGACCACGCCACCCCTCTCTCTCTAGACCACGCCACCCCTCTCTCTCTCGACCACGCCACCCCTCTCTCTCTCGACCACGCCACCCCTCTCTCTCTCTCTAGACCACGCCACCCCTCTCTCTCTCTCTAGACCACGCCACCCCTCTCTCTCTCTCTCTAGACCACGCCACCCCTCTCTCTCTCTCTAGACCACGCCACCCCTCTCTCTCTCTCTAGACCACGCCACCTCTCTCTCTCTCTAGACCACGCCACCCCTCTCTCTCACACTAGTACACGCCACCCCTCTCTCTCACACTAGTACACGCCACCCCTCTCTCTCACACTAGTACACGCCACCTCTCTCTCTCACACTAGTACACGCCACCTCTCTCTCTAGACCACGCCACCCCTCTCTCTCTAGACCACGCCACCCCTCTCTCTCTAGACCACGCCACCCCTCTCTCTCTAGACCACGCCACCCCTCTCTCTCTAGACCACGTCACCCCTCTCTCTCTAGACCACGCCACACCTCTCTCTCTAGACCACGCCACCCCTCTCTCTCTATGGACCACTCCACCCCTCTCTCTCTCTCTAGACCACGCCACCTCTCTCTCACTCTAGACCACGCCACCTCTCTCACTCTAGACCACGCCACCTCTCTCTCACTCTAGACCACGCCACCTCTCTCTCACTCTAGACCACGCCACCCCTCTCTCTCTCTAGACCACGCCACCTCTCTCTCTCTAGACCACGCCACCCCTCTCTCTCTAGACCACGCCACCTCTCTCTCTCTAGACCACTCCACCCCTCTCTAGACCACGCCACCCCTCTCTCTCTAGACCACGCCACCCCTCTCTAGACCACGCCACCCCTCTCTCTCTCTAGACCACGCCACCCCTCTCTGTCTCTCTAGACCACGCCACCCCTCTCTCTAGACCACGCCACCCCTCTCTCTCTCTCTCTAGACCACGCCACCTCTCTCTCTCTCTCTAGACCACGCCACCCCTCTCTCTCTCTAGACCACGCCACCCCTCTCTCTCTAGACCATGCCACCCCTCTCTCTCTAGACCACGCCACCCCTCTCTCTCTAGACCACGCCACCCCTCTCTCTCTAGACCACGCCACCCCTCTCTCTCTCTCTAGACCACGCCACCCCTCTCTCTCTCTCTAGACCACGCCACCCCTCTCTCTCTCTCTAGACCACGCCACCCCTCTCTCTCTAGACCACGCCACCTCACACACACTAGTCCACGCCACCTCACACACACTAGTCCACGCCACCTCACACACACTAGTCCACGCCAACTCTCACACACTCGTCCACGCCACCCCTCACACACTCGTCCACGCCACCTCTCTCTCTCTAGACCACGCCACCCCTCTCTCTCTCTAGACCACGCCACCCCTCTCTCTCATTCTAGACCACGCCACCTCTCTCACTCTAGACCACGCCACCTCTCTCACTCTAGACCACGCCACCTCTCTCTCTCTAGACCACGCCACCTCTCTCTCTCTAGACCACGCCACCCCTCTCTCTCTCTAGACCACGCCACCCCTCTCTCTCTAGACCACGCCACCTCTCACACACTGGTCCACGCCTCCTCTCACACACTGGTCCACGCCACCTCTCACACACTAGTCCACGCCATCTCTCACACACTAGTCCACGCCACCCCTCTCTCTCTCACACACTAGTCTACGCCTCCTCTCACACACTAGTCCACGCCCCCTCTCACACACTAGTCCACGCCTCCTCTCACACACTAGTCCACGCCTCCTCTCACACACTGGTCCACGCCACCTCTCACACACTAGTCCACGCCACCTCTCACACACTAGTCCACGCCACCTCTCACACACTAGGCCACACCACACCTCCTCTCTCACACTAGTCCACGCCACCCCTCTCTCTCTCTCTCACACACTAGTCCACGCCACCTCTCACACACTAGTCCACGCCACCTCACACACACTCATCCACGCCACCTCACACACACTCATCCACGCCACCTCACACACACTCGTCCACGCCACCTCACACACACTCGTCCACGCCACCCCTCTCTCTCTTTCTCTCTCTCACACACTCGTCCACGCCACCCCTCTCTCTCTTTCTCTCTCACACACACTAGTCCACGCCACCTCACACACACACTAGTCCACGCCACCTCACACACACTAGTCCACGCCACCCCTCACACACTCGTCCACGCCACCTCTCACACACTCGTCCACGCCACCTCTCACACACTCGTCCACGCCACCTCTCACACACTCGTCCACGCCACCTCTCACACGCTCGTCCACGCCACCTCTCACACGCTCGTCCACGCCACCTCTCACACGCTCGTCCACGCCACCTCTCACACGCTCGTCCACGCCACCTCTCACACGCTCGTCCACGCCACCTCTCACACGCTCGTCCACGCCACCTCTCACACGCTAGTCCACGCCACCTCACACACACTAGTCCACGCCACCTCACACACACTCGTCCACGCCACCCCCCTCTCTCTCTCTCACACACTCGTCCACGCCACCTCTCACACACTCGTCCACGTTTCCCTCTCTCTCTCTCTCTCTCTGTCTCTCTGTCTCACACACACTCGTCCACGCCACCCCTCTCTCTGTCTCTCTCTCTCACACTCACTCGTCCACACCTCCCATCTAAACAGAAGTTTAGCAGGTGAACATGAAACCCTGGATGTCCCCTGGAGCAGGCTGTAGCAGCAGCTTACTATAGAGTCATGGAATAATGTTTAGGATGTATTGCCCAACATATGACTCCAATTAGTAGGGGAACAACAAGGAAACTGCGCTCATTCTTACCAAATGAAATAAAGTCAACCTTGATGATGGATCAATACAGGGTATCGGTTTTGGGTCTATATTAAATAATGTATAATAAGGATATTTGGTAGCTAACTCTTTATTTGAACTGTATGTTATAACAGCATCATACTGTCATAAACACGACATTGCAGATGCTTATTTAGTTGAGTCATCATTCATACATGCCCCGTGCAGAACCTGACCCCACCTGGCAGCACCTAGAAGGGTTCTGAAGACACCCAGGTGAACTGGAAGCACAACCCAGTGGACAGTGTCCAGTAACTGGGTCTGGTTCAGGGCTATAGCACCTAGAAGGGTTCTGGAGACACCCAGGTGAACTGGAAGCACAACCCAGTGGACAGTGTCCAGTAACTGGGTCTGGTTCAGAGCTACAGCACCTAGAAGGGTTCTGGAGACACCCAGGTGAACTGGAAGCACAACCCAGTGGACAGTGTCCAGTAACTGGGTCTGGTTCAGGGCTACAGCACCTAGAAGGGTTCTGGAGACACCCAGGTGAACTGGAAGCACAACCCAGTGGACAGTGTCCAGTAACTGGGTCTGGTTCAGGGCTACAGCACCTAGAAGGGTTCTGAAGACACCCAGGTGAACTGGAAGCACAACCCAGTGGACAGTGTCCAGTAACTGGGTCTGGTTCAGGGCTACAGCACCTAGAAGGGTTCTGAAGACACCCAGGTGAACTGGAAGCACAACCCAGTGGACAGTGTCCAGTAACTGGGTCTGGTTCAGAGCTACAGTGGATACACAGATCATCTGGAGGTGAAAGATATGAGGCCAGCCAGACTCCGCTACCCTCCTATTACCAGACTGAAAAGATGAACAATAATACAAAAGTACAACAACAGAAATGTATACGGACCAAAGTACATAAACTTAACGTTATCTTAACAAATTAAAGAGTGGTTTGTTCTGAGCCAATAAAGAATCTTTCAAGAAAAATAAGCAAAATGAAAATGAAATCGGGGGCATATCAGTTGGGTCAAAATAAAACATTTTCAGTCTTCCAAATAAACATTAAAAGTGGTTTCCCTCAAAGGATTCTAAACCAGAATCTTCTGACATGAGAGCAGTCAGTTTCTGGGTCACAACCACGACACACATTGGTCATCAATAACCATTTTAAATGTGTACAATGAAGGGCTTTTCCGGGTAGTCTGTGAATGAGTTTATATGATACTTATTTCACCTTATTACATATACAGTATTTGCCAGACAACAACAAAAAAACGTGGTTCCAGTTCACTTGTCCCAGGGCTGCATTCCAGTACATTCTAGCAGAAGTAATAGGAACTCCTTGGCAGAGTTTTCTTAGATATGTTATTACATTTAGAGTATAAAAAAATGTAAATTCCTTCAAGCTGAATTGAGGCTACGAATTCCTCAAAAGTTGCACTTGGACAACCGCTGTATTGTCCTAGAATTGGAACAGCACCTCTAGGGACAGCACCTCTAGGGACAGCACCTCTAGGGACAGCACCTCTAGGGACAGCACCTCTAGGGACAGCACCTCTAGGGACAGCACCTCTAGGGACAGCGATTGGAACATTGTGTGTTCTCATGAAGTCTGGATGGTTGTATAATTGTCCATCGTTATTTAATCATGGTTGATAATGCTGTTGTCAAACCACTTCTGGAAAAATAAACATTCGTTTTTTTATCTTGTCTTTATTATTCAGAACTCACACCCCTTGATTTTTTTCACAAATCCTGAATAAAAAATCTATACGATCGAGATTTCTTTTGTCACTGGCCTACACACAGCACCCAAAAAATGTCAGAGTGGAATTAAGTTTTTTAGGATAAAAATAAATGGAATAGAGCTAAGCACAGGCAAAATCCTAGAGGAAACCTTGGTTTTAGTCTGCTTTCCAACAGACACTGGGAGACAAATTCACTTTTCAGCAGGACAATAACCTAAAACACAAGGTCAAATAAACACTGAAGTTGCTTACCGAGACTATATTGAATGTTCCTGAGGGGCCGAGTTACAGTTTTGACTGTAACTAGGCAACTCTATGGCAAGACTTGAACATGGCTGTCTGATCAACAACCAACTTGACAGTGCTTGAAGAATTAAAAAAATAATAATTTGCAAATATTGTACAATCCAGGTGTACAAAGCTTTAGAGACTTACCCAGAAAGACTCACAGCTGTAATCACTGTAACAGGTGATTCTAACATCTTTGATTCAGGGCTGTGAATACTTGTGTAAATTAGATCTTTTTGGTCATGTAGTGTATGTGGACACCTGCTCGTTGAATATCTAATTCCAAAATCATGTGCATTAATATGGAGTTGGTCATACTGTATGTGGTGGCTAGCCATAACAGCCTCCACTCTTCTAGGAAGGCTTAACACAGATGATTTTTTTCATGCTACGTGCTTCAGCATTCAGCGGTCCCGTTCTGTGAGCTTGTGGCCATTTCCTGGCTGAGCCGTTGTTGCTTCTAGACGTTTCCGCTTCACAATAACAACACTTACAGTTGAGCAGAAATTTAATGAACTGACTTGTTGGAAAGGTGGCATCCTATGATGGTGCCACGTTCAAAGTCACTGAGCTCTTCAGTAAGGTCATTCTACTGACAATGATTCTACTGACAATGTTCTATGGAGATTGCATGGCTGTGTACTCGATGTTATACACCTGTCAGCAACGGTTGTGGCTGAAATAGGCGAATCCACTCATTTGAAGCGGTGTCCACATACTTTTGTATATATGTGTTTATTTCATTTTCAATACATTTGTAAACATTTGTAAAAACATGTTTTCACTTTGTCAGTATGAGGTATTGTGTGCAGATGGGTAAGAGAACAATATTTAATACATTTAGAATTTGTGGGTGGGCGGTTCAACTCAATATTGTTTTGTACACTCAGTGTATACTGCAACGGCATTGGATGTTCCCCAAGCAACACTTAGAGACACACAGTACTTTATAAGACTTGTACAGGGAGATGATGTTTGAGAGGAATGAAGAATTCCGTTTTATCTTCCTAATAGAGGGTGTGTGTGCATCATAGGAGAAAAAGGTGCACTTGTATTTCAATTAATATGATACGGTATCAAGCTTGCTTTTCCTCCTGCAAAGTATACTGGAATTCTACATCAAGTATTTGTGTCTCTAACAAAGTCTGTGGTGTCTTTTAAAATGATTCCCTTCATTCATCCAGTTAACCAGCATGTATCAAGATTTTTAATGTATGTCGATGATGAAAGTGTGTTTTTTCAACTTGAAAATGAAAGTTTAATTTCATTTATTCAGAACAGAAGTCTATTGAGTGGTAAATATTTTATACATAAATGTAAGTGGGCTAAAGAAAAGCCAAGATTCTTACTTCTTCAAATTGAACTTAAAAATGACTTTTGACTGCTCCATAAATAAAACAAATGTAAAGCCAACCCTAAATGCCTGTGAAGCATTACGTATTTTTAGTTTAAATCTGTATACCTGTGTATGAAGTTGGTCTTTTTGTGGTATACTGTGTATGACTGTATGACTGTATTATTTGTTGTTAATTAAAAAAAAAGAAGAAACTATAGTGGAATCAGAGGTTTGCCTTCAAAATAAAAGTCCCCCATTTGAAATTGATGCAAACAAATACAAATAGTGTAATCATGCCACAAATGGACTGAATAATGCTAAACCAGGTTGGAAATGTTATATAAATCCAATAAAATACAATTATTAGTTCATTTGACCCCCAAAAATGTAAAATATGTTGAAATGGCACTGCGGATGTGTTTGAAATCAGAATTGCATTGGGGGTTTTCTTCTATGCACTGTACATGAAATGGAGTATCAGCCTACTCAGTGACACTCACCCAACACGACAAATATTAGCATCTTAGTTCTTATTGCGGGACTCTGAAACCACTGAAACGAGCGACATTAAGCTCACCAGTCAACCCACAGGGAGCTCCAAAAGCACTGGGACAGTGACACATGTTTTGTTGTTTTATGGACTCCAGCACTTCTGGTTAGAGCTTTAATTTGAGGATATCTTCATTCATATTGGGTGAACTGTTTAGAAATTACAGCACTTTTTGTACATAGTCCTCCCATTTTAGGGGACCAAAAGAATTGGGACAAATTCACTTGTGTACTAAAAAGTTAAATTTTTGGTCCCATATTCATAGCATGCAATGACTATATCAAGTTTTGACTTTAGAAGTTTGTTGGATGCATTTGCTGTTTGTTTTGTTTCAGATTATTTTGTGCCCAATATAAATGAATGGTACATAATGTATTGTTTCATTTTGTAGTCACTTTTATTGTAAATAAGAATAGAATGTTTCTAAACACTTCTACATTAATGCAAATGGTACCATGATCGCAGATAATCCTGAAGGAATCATGATTAATGATGAGTGAGAAAGTTACAGAGGCATGAATATTATACTTATGCTGAGTTAGCCGACTGTCAGCTGTACGTAAACACATGGACAAATCCCTTTTCGACTCTGTGTGTTGTGGAAAGGTAAACACTAATTGTTTCAAGCTAACGTTAGCGAACAGAAGATGGACATTCAGTGGGCTCTAAAGTGACAGCAGTTCACTCACATTTGCTATTGAAAGAAATGAAACGCAAATACGAAAAATAACCGGTCTCATTTGTGCGAGTGTGATATACAGTTAATTCTGCGTCCCATTAGTTGTATTTTCCCCGTAACATTACAAGGATTATGCAACCTGATAGACTGTAACATTGAACTGCCCAATACACCGGTCTGAGAAGGGAATGGCGAAATCCGCCCAATCCAACTCCTCACACAATTTGTTGAGCATTTCACGGGCCCAAGAGAAACAGGATAGCCCACTGCTCCCGGCTATAGGTCCAGACCTGTAGAGAAGCACGTTACACTGTTGACAATAATCCTATTAAAGACAATGTTCCCAACGTTCACAGAGATCCCATTCACGGTTCACACAGAGGATGAATGATAAACCTTTAAAAGTCAAGTGCAATGAACTTCTCTACTTGTACCTTGGACTGAATCCTGGATGTGGTAAACACACACACACACACACACACACACAAACATACACTCTCACACACACACAAACATACACTCTCACACACACACAAACGTGGATATCTGAACCTTCATATCTGAACCTTCACTCTGACATTCACTCTGTATCTATTTATGTAGCTAGCTTACAACACGCACGTACTCTAACCCTGAACATAACCCTAAAGCTCACATCCACAAGGTGCAGGATCACACACGACACCAACACACACGACACACCAACACACACTCACACTACATCACGTAGGATCTCAAAGCAGCTCACGTGAAAAGGTACAGGTACAGTTTGATACACTCATATCAGTGGACTTGAAAGGTTACTGTCTATATACATGGGATGACAAGATGAGACCTATGGGAGAGAGCTGAACTAGTACAATGGTCATCTTGTTTTGTCCACACTATGAGACTACTGATAAGGCTATCAGTACCAGATGGCATGCAGACAGAGAGAACAGGAACAGGGTGTGTCTAATCAACTGCCAATGTCAGCGTTAATAGTGGGAAAGTTGTTGTTCTACAGTACAGCGTTAATAGGGGGAAAGTTGTTGTTCTACAGTACAGCGTTAATAGTGGGAAAGTTGTTGTTCTACAGTACAGCGTTAATAGGGGGAAAGTTGTTGTTCTACAGTACAGCGTTAATAGGGGGAAAGTTGTTGTTCTACAGTACAGTGTTAATAGGGGGAACGTTGTTGTTCTACAGTACAGTGTTAATAGGGGGAAAGTTGTTGTTCTACAGTACAGCGTTAATAGGGGGAAAGTTGTTGTTCTACAGTACAGTGTTAATAGGGGGAAAGTTGTTGTTCTACAGTACAGCGTTTATAGTGGGAAAGTTGTTGTTCTACAGTACAGCGTTTATAGTGGGAAAGTTGTTGTTCTACAGTACAGCGTTAATAGGGGGAAAGTTGTTGTTCTACAGTACAGTGTTAATAGTGGGAAAGTTGTTGTTCTACAGTACAGCGTTAATAGTGGGAAAGTTGTTGTTCTACAGTACAGCGTTAATAGGGGGAAAGTTGTTGTTCTACAGTACAACGTTAATAGGGGGAAAGTTGTTGTTCTACAGTACAGCGTTAATAGTGGGAAAGTTGTTGTTCTACAGTACAGCGTTAATAGGGGGAAAGTTGTTGTTCTACAGTACAACGTTTATAGGGGGAAAGTTGTTGTTCTACAGTACAGCGTTAATAGTGGGAAAGTTGTTGTTCTACAGTACAGCGTTAATAGTGGGAAAGTTGTTGTTCTACAGTACAGCGTTAATAGTGGGAAAGTTGCTGTTCTACAGTACAGCGTTAATAGGGGGAACGTTGTTGTTCTACAGTACAGCGTTAATAGTGGGAAAGTTGTTGTTCTACAGTACAGTGTTAATAGGGGGAACGTTGTTGTTCTACAGTACAGCGTTAATAGTGGGAAAGTTGTTGTTCTACAGTACAGCGTTAATAGGGGGAAAGTTGTTGTTCTACAGTACAGCGTTAATAGGGGGAAAGTTGTTGTTCTACAGTACAGCGTTAATAGGGGGAAAGTTGTTGTTCTACAGTACAGTGTTAATAGTGGGAAAGTTGTTGTTCTACAGTACAGCGTTAATAGGGGGAAAGTTGTTGTTCTACAGTACAACGTTAATAGGGGGAAAGTTGTTGTTCTACAGTACAACGTTTATAGGGGGAAAGTTGTTGTTCTACAGTACAGCGTTAATAGTGGGAAAGTTGTTGTTCTACAGTACAGCGTTAATAGGGGGAAAGTTGTTGTTCTACAGTACAACGTTAATAGGGGGAAAGTTGTTGTTCTACAGTACAGCGTTAATAGTGGGAAAGTTGTTGTTCTACAGTACAGCGTTAATAGGGGGAAAGTTGTTGTTCTACAGTACAGCGTTAATAGTGGGAAAGTTGTTGTTCTACAGTACAACGTTTATAGGGGGAAAGTTGTTGTTCTACAGTACAACGTTTATAGGGGGAAAGTTGTTGTTCTACAGTACAATGTTTATAGGGGGAAAGTTGTTGTTCTACAGTACAGCGTTAATAGTGGGAAAGTTGTTGTTCTACAGTACAACGTTTATAGGGGGAAAGGTGTTGTTCTACAGTACAGCGTTAATAGTGGGAAAGTTGTTGTTCTACAGTACAGCGTTAATAGGGGGAAAGTTGTTGTTCTACAGTACAGTGTTAATAGTGGGAAAGTTGTTGTTCTACAGTACAGCGTTAATAGGGGGAAAGTTGTTGTTCTACAGTACAGTGTTAATAGTGGGAAAGTTGTTGTTCTACAGTACAGCGTTAATAGGGGGAAAGTTGTTGTTCTACAGTACAACGTTTATAGGGGGAAAGTTGTTGTTCTACAGTACAGTGTTAATAGTAGGAAAGTTGTTGTTCTACAGTACAGCGTTAATAGGGGGAAAGTTGTTGTTCTACAGTACAGCGTTAATAGGGGGAAAGTTGTTGTTCTACAGTACAGTGTTAATAGTGGGAAAGTTGTTGTTCTACAGTACAGCGTTAATAGGGGGAAAGTTGTTGTTCTACAGTACAACGTTAATAGGGGGAAAGTTGTTGTTCTACAGTACAACGTTTATAGGGGGAAAGTTGTTGTTCTACAGTACAGCGTTAATATTGGGAAAGTTGTTGTTCTACAGTACAGCGTTAATAGGGGGAAAGTTGTTGTTCTACAGTACAACGTTAATAGGGGGAAAGTTGTTGTTCTACAGTACAGCGTTAATAGTGGGAAAGTTGTTGTTCTACAGTACAGCGTTAATAGGGGGAAAGTTGTTGTTCTACAGTACAGCGTTAATAGTGGGAAAGTTGTTGTTCTACAGTACAACGTTTATAGGGGGAAAGTTGTTGTTCTACAGTACAACGTTTATAGGGGGAAAGTTGTTGTTCTACAGTACAATGTTTATAGGGGGAAAGTTGTTGTTCTACAGTACAGCGTTAATAGTGGGAAAGTTGTTGTTCTACAGTACAACGTTTATAGGGGGAAAGTTGTTGTTCTACAGTACAGCGTTAATAGTGGGAAAGTTGTTGTTCTACAGTACAGCGTTAATAGGGGGAAAGTTGTTGTTCTACAGTACAGTGTTAATAGTGGGAAAGTTGTTGTTCTACAGTACAGCGTTAATAGGGGGAAAGTTGTTGTTCTACAGTACAGTGTTAATAGTGGGAAAGTTGTTGTTCTACAGTACAGCGTTAATAGGGGGAAAGTTGTTGTTCTACAGTACAACGTTTATAGGGGGAAAGTTGTTGTTCTACAGTACAGTGTTAATAGTGGGAAAGTTGTTGTTCTACAGTACAACGTTTATAGTGGGAAAGTTGTTGTTCTACAGTACAACGTTTATAGGGGGAAAGTTGTTGTTCTACAGTACAGTGTTAATAGTGGGAAAGTTGTTGTTCTACAGTACAACGTTTATAGTGGGAAAGTTGTTGTTCTACAGTACAGTGTTAATAGTGGGAAAGTTGTTGTTCTACAGTACAGCGTTAATAGTGGGAAAGTTGTTGTTCTACAGTACAGTGTTAATAGTGGGAAAGTTGTTGTTCTACAGTACAGCGTTAATAGTGGGAAAGTTGTTGTTCTACAGTACAGCGTTAATAGTGGGAAAGTTGCTGTTCTACAGTACAACGTTTATAGTGGGAAAGTTGTTGTTCTACAGTACAGTGTTAATAGTGGGAAAGTTGTTGTTCTACAGTACAGCGTTAATAGTGGGAAAGTTGTTGTTCTACAGTACTGTGTTAATAGGGGGAAAGTTGTTGTGGACAATGCCATAAATAGATACATAGTTCCACACACAACACAAAATACACCACACACCAAATATGTTCTTGAACGTTAGAAAACTTGTCCTATTGACCTTTTCCATAGCCCCTTCACCCCCCCCCCCCCTCCCCACATACACACAACCCTACCCTCCTCCGGTTGCCTGTAGTCGGAATGGACGATGTGCTATTTTCGTACGTCTTCCCAGTATACACAGACACGCACACACAGGCATAGACACAGACATGCACACACTCAATGTTGATGCCGCTGGTTCGCCTTGGCGACAGGATAAACAGCTACTCAAATAGCAGACCCACTGACACAAACACACATACACACACCAGCATGTTTCCCTGTAAGAGTATCCAATACTTTATTTCCATGATTCCTCTGCTGTCCCACCTTCTCTTTCAGACCAACAGATCACTAGGGTTCATTCCAAATAGCACCCTATTCCCTACATAGTGCCCTACTTTTGACCAAAGCCCTATGGGCCCTCAGAAGTAGTAAACTAAATAGGCAATAGGGTGCCATTTGGGATGCAACCGGGGCCTGCCTGGGTAGAAATAGATAGGCTTGGGTTTTATCAGTCCTGCTTGCCCAGTCTCATACAGCGGCTTTGGGAAGAGACGAGGTTTGAACTACTGAGACAGACACTAAGGCAACTAAATATGGATCTTTCCCATCAAATGGATCATATATCAGTTATTTCCGGACAAGGCAATTGCATTGCATCATGCAATAAACCAGAGCAACACAGATATCCAAAGCAAAATCGGTCAAAAACCTTGAGACTAATTATGAAATGCTGATTATTTTGTAAACTACACTGAACAAAAATATAAAGGCAACATGTAAAGTACTAGTCCCATGTTTCATGAGCTGAAATAAAAAATCCCAGAAACGTTCCTTACGCACAAAAAGCTTATTTTTCTAATTTTGTGCACACATTTCTTTACATCCCTGTTAGTGAGAATTTCTCATTTGCCAAGATAATCCATCCACCTGACAGGTGTGGCATATTAAGAAGCTGATTAAACAGCATGATCATTACACGGGTGCACCTTATGCTGGGGACAATTAAAGGCCACTGTTAAATGTGCAGTTGGCATGCTGACTGCGGGAATGTCCACCAGAGCTGTTGCCAGATAATTGAATGTTAATTTCTCTACCATAAGCCACCTCAAACTTCATCTTAGAGAATTTGGCAATACGTCCAACCAGCCTCACAACCGCAGACCATGTGTATGGCGTTGTGTGGGCGAGCGGTTTGCTGATGACAACGTTGTGAACAGAGTGTCTGCATGGTGGCGGTGGGGTTATTGTATGGGCAGGTATAAGCTACGGACAATGAACACAATTGAATTTATCGATGGTAATTTGAATGCACAGAGATACCGTGACAAGATCCTGAGGCCCATTGTCGTGCCATTCATCCACTGCCATCACCTCATGTTTCAGCATGATAATGCATGGCCCCATGTCACAAGGATCTGTACACAATTCCTGGAAGCTGAAAATGTCCCAGTTCTTCCATGAATACTTTCTGAAGGCACTGTATTCTATGCCTGCACACTCACCAAACATGTAATCTATTGAGCATGTTTGGGATGCCCTGGATCTATGTGTACAACAATGTGTTACAGTTCCCACCAATATCCAGCAACTTTGCACAGCCATTGAAGAGGAGTGGGACAACATTCCACAGGCCACAATCAACAGCCTGATCAACTCTATGTGAAGGAGATGTGTCCCACTGCATGAGGCAAATGGTGGTCACACCAGATCCTGACTGTTTTTTTGATCCACGCCCCTACCTCCTTTTTAAGGTGTCTGTGACCAACAGATACATATCTGTATTCCCAGTCATGTGAAATCCATAGATTAGGATTGTATTTAATTGTATAATAATTGTATTTAAATTGACTGATTTCCTTCTATGAACTCTATCTCAGTAAAACCTTTGAAATTGTTACATTGTGTGTTGTTGTTCAGTATACAGTATGTAGGCCGTTGATGTTTGACTATCATGAAAGAACATGTGGCCCTCGCAGATTAAATAAGAACAAACGAAATAGCAAGCCAAAGGGTGGATTGCTTCAGTAATGTTCTAACGTTCTATAATGCTCTCATACAGTATGTCATGGGGGTTGATCTGGTGAGGGGCATGGTGTTTCATGGACTACAATGTCACTTCTGTCATAAAGTATTTCAGTACGTATTCACCTCCGGTGCAGATGACTCCACCTGTTATCTAGTGAATCTGCTATTTATGGCTTTGGATTAGAACACCTGTGTATGGACCAAAGACAGCTGGGGCTAGAGTAGAGATGGGGCTAGGGGCTAGAGTAGAGATGGGGCTAGGGGCTAGAGTAGAGATGGGGCAAGGGGCTAGAGTAGAGATGGGGCTAGAGTAGAGATGGGGCTAGGGGCTAGAGTAGAGATGGGGCTATGGGCTAGAGTAGAGATGGGGCTAGAGTAGAGATGGGGCTAGGGGCTAGAGTAGAGATGGGGCTAGGGGCTAGAGTATAGATGGGGCTAGGGGCTAGAGTAGAGATGGGGCTAGGGGCTAGAGTAGAGATGGGGCTAGGGGCTAGAGTAGAGATGGGGCTAGGGGCTAGAGTAGAGATGGGGCTAGAGTATAGATGGGGCTAGAGTATAGATGGGGCTAAAGTAGAGATGGGGCTAGGGGCTAGAGTAGAGATGGGGCTAAGGGCTAGAGTAGAGATGGGGCTAGGGGCTAGAGTAGAGATGGTGCTAGGGGCTAGAGTAGAGATGGGGCTAGGGGCTACAGTAGAGATGGGGCTAGGGGCTAGAGCAGCGATGGGGCTAGGGGCTAAAGTATAGATGGGGCTAGAGTATAGATGAGGCTAGGGGGCTAGAGTAGAGATGGGGCTAGGGGCTAGAGTATAGATGGGGCTAGGGGGCTAGAGTAGAGATGGGGCTAGGGGCTAGAGTAGAGATGGGGCTAGGGGGCTAGAGTATAGATGGGGCTAGGGGCTAGAGTAGAGATGGTGCTAGAGTAGAGATGGGGCTAGGGGCTAGAGTAGAGATGGGGCTAGGGGCTAGAGTAGAGATGGGGCTAGGGGCTAGAGTGGAGATGGGGCTAGAGTATAGATGGGGCTAGGGGGCTAGAGTAGAGATGGGGTTAGAGTAGAGATGGGGCTAGGGGCTAGAGTAGAGATGGGGCTAGGGGCTAGAGTATAGATGGGGCTAGGGGGCTAGAGTAGAGATGGGGTTAGAGTAGAGATGGGGCTAGGGGCTAGAGTAGAGATGGGGCTAGGGGCTAGAGTATAGATGGGGCTAGGGGCTAGAGTAGAGATGGGGCTAGGGAATAGAGTAGAGATGGGGCTAGGGGGCTAGAGTATAGATGGGGCTAGGGGCTAGAGTAGAGATGGTGCTAGAGTAGAGATGGGGCTAGGGGCTAGAGTAGAGATGGGGCTAGGGGCTAGAGTAGAGATGGGGCTAGGGGCTAGAGTGGAGATGGGGCTAGAGTATAGATGGGGCTAGGGGGCTAGAGTAGAGATGGGGTTAGAGTAGAGATGGGGCTAGGGGCTAGAGTAGAGATGGGGCTGGGGGCTAGAGTATAGATGGGGCTAGGGGGCTAGAGTAGAGATGGGGTTAGAGTAGAGATGGGGCTAGGGGCTAGAGTAGAGATGGGGCTAGGGGCTAGAGTATAGATGGGGCTAGGGGCTAGAGTAGAGATGGGGCTAGGGAATAGAGTAGAGATGGGGCTAGGGGCTAGAGTAGAGATGGGGCTAGGGGCTAGAGTAGCGATGGGGCTAGGGGCTAGAGTAGAGATGGGGCTAGGGGCTTGAGTAGAGATGGGGCTAGGGGCTAGAGTAGAGATAGAGCTAGGGGCTAGAGTAGAGATGGGACTAGGAACTAGGAGCTAAATCTAATTTTATTTGTCACATACACATGGTTAGCAGATGTTAATGTGAGGGTAGCGAAATGCTTGTGCTTCTAGTTCCGACAATGCAGTAATAACCAACGAGTAATCTAACCTAACAATTCCACAACTACTACCTTATACACACAAGTGTGAAAGGGATAAAGAATATGTCCATAAAGATATATGAATGAGTGATGGTACAGAACGGCATAGGCAAGATGCAGTAGATGGTATCGAGTACAGAATATACATATGAGATGAGTAATGTAGGGTATATAAACATAAAGTGGCATAGTTTAAAGTGGCAAGTTATACATGTATTACATAAAGATGGCAAGATGCAGTAGATGATATAGAGTACAGTATATACATATACATATTAGATGAGTAATGTAGGGTATGCAAACATTATATTAAGTAGCATTGTTTAAAGTGGCTAGTGATACATTTTTACATCAATTTCCATCAATTTCCATTATTAAAGTGGCTGGAGTTGAGTCAGTATGTTGGCAGTTCCTCGGCGTACACATCAGGGACAAACTGAAATGGTCCACCCACACAGACAGCGTGGTGAAGAAGGCGCAGCAGCGCCTCTTCAACCTCAGGAGGCTGAAGAAATTTGGCTTGTCACCAAAAGCACTCACAAACTTCTACAGATGCACAATCGAGAGAATCCTGTCGGGCTGTATCACCGCCTGGTATGGCAACTGCTCCGCCCACAACCGCAAGGCTCTCCAGAGGGTAGTGAGGTCTGCACAACGCATCACCGGGGCAAAGCTAGAGTAGAGATTGTTCTAGAAGCTAGGGGCTAGAGTAGAGATAGTTCTAGGAGCTAGGGGCTAGGGGCTAGAGTAGAGATAGTGCTAGGGGATACAGTAGAGATAATGCTAGGGGATATAGTAGAGATGGGGCTACGGGTTAGGGGCTAGAGTAGAGATAATTCTAGGGGGTAGAGTAGAGATAATGCTAGGGGATAGAGTAGAGATGGGGCTAGGGGCTAGAGTAGAGATAATTCTAGGAGATATGGGCTAGAGTAGAGATAATTCTAGGGGTTAGGGTCTAGAGTAAATATAGTGCTAGGGATAAGGGTCTAGAGTAGAGATAGTGTTAGGGGTTAGGGGCTAGAGTAGAGATAGTGCTAGTGGTTAGGGTCTAGAGTAGAGATAGTGTTAGGGGTTAAGGTCTAGAGCAGAGATAGTGTTAGGGGTTAGGGGTTAGAGGCTAGAGTAGATATAGGGTTAGGGGTTAGGGTCTAGAGAAGAGATAGTGTTAGGGATTAGGGTCTAGAGAAGAGATAGTGTTAGGGGTTACGGGCTAGAGTAGATATAGTGTTAGGGGTTACGGGCTAGATTAGAGATAGTGTTAGGGGTTGGGGTCTAGAGTAGAGATAGGGTTAGGGGTTGGGGTCTAGAGTAGAGATAGGGTTAGGGGATGTGGTCTAGAGTAAAGATAGTGTTAGGGGTTAGGGGCTAGAGTAGAGATAGTGTTAGGGGTTAGGGGCTAGAGTAGAGATAGTGTTAGGGGTTAGGGTCTAGAGTAGAGATAGGGTTAGGGGTTAGAGGTTAGGGGCTAGATGCTAGAGTAGATATAGGGTTAGGCGTTAGGGGCTAGAGTAGAGATAAGGTTAGCGGTTAGGGTCTAGAGTGGAGATATAGTGTTAGGGGTTAGAGGTTAGGGGTTAGGGGCTAGAGTAGAGATAGGGTTAGGCGTTAGGGTCTAGAGTAGAGATAGTGTTAGGGGTTAGAGGTTAGGGGTTAGGGGCTAGAGTAGAGATATGGTTAGGCGTTAGGGTCTAGAGTAGAGATAAGGTTAGGGGTTAGGGTCTAGAGTAGCGATAGTGTTAGGGGTTAGAGGTTAGGGGCTAGAGGCTAGAGTAGAGATAGGGTTAGGCGTTAGGGTCTAGAGTAGAGATAGTGTTAGGGGTTAGAGTCTAGAGTAGCGATAATGTTAGGGGTTAGAGTTTAGAGGCTAGATAGTGTTAGGGGTTAGAGTTTAGGGGCTAGAGGCTAGAGTAGAGCTAGTGTTAGGGGTTAGAGGTTAGGGGCTAGAGGCTAGAGTAGAGCTAGGGTTAGGGGTTAGGGTCTAGAGTAGAGATAGTGTTAGGGGCTAGAGGCTAGAGTAGAGATAGTGTTAGGGGTTAGGGGCTAGAGTAGAGCTATTGTTAGGGGTTAGAGGTTAGGGGCTAGAGGCTAGAGTAGAGATAGTGTTAGGGGTTAGGGGCTAGAGTAGAGCTAGTGTTAGGGGTTAGAGGTTAGGGTTTAGGGGTTAGGGGCTAGAGGCTAGAGTAGAGATAGGGTTAGGCGTTAGGGTCTAGAGTAGCGATAGTGTTAGGGGTTAGGGTCTAGAGTAGCGATAGTGTTAGGGGTTAGGGGCTAGATTAGAGATAGTGTTAGGGGTTAGGGTCTAGAGTTGAGATAGTGTTAGGGGTTAGAGGTTAGGGGCTAGAGGCTAGAAGCTAGAGTAGAGATAGGGTTAGGGGTTACGGGCTAGAGTATCGATAGTGTTAGGGGTTAGAGGTTAGGGGCTAGAGGCAAGAGGCTAGAGGCTAGAGTAGAGATAGGGTTAGGGGCTAGAGTAGCGATAGTGTTAGGGGTTAGGATCTAGAGTTGAGATAGTGTTAGGGGCTAGAGGCTAGAGTAGAAATAGTGTTAGTCGTTAGGGTCTAGAGTAGAGATAGGGTTAGGGGTTAGGGTCTAGAGTAGCGATAGTGTTAGGGGTTAGAGTTTAGGGGCTAGAGGCTAGAGTAGAGATAGGGTTAGGCGTTAGGGTCTAGAGTAGAGATAGGGTTAGGGGTTAGGGGTTAGGGTCTAGAGTAGCGATAGTGTTAGGGGTTAGAGTTTAGAGGCTAGATAGTGTTAGGGGTTAGAGTTTAGGGGCTAGAGACTAGAGTAGAGCTAGTGTTAGGGGCTAGAGGCTAGAGTAGAGATAGGTTAGGGGTTAGGGTCTAGAGTAGCGATAGTGTTAGGGGTTAGGGTCTAGAGTAGCGATAGTGTTAGGGGTTAGGGTCTAGAGTAGTGATAGTGTTAGGGGTTAGGGGCTAGAGTATAACTAGTGTTAAATCAAATCAAATTTATTTATATAGCCCTTCGTACATCAGCTGATATCTCAAAGTGCTGTACAGAAACCCAGCCTAAAACCCCAAACAGCAAGCAATGCAGGTGTAGGAGCACTGTGGCTAGGAAAAACTCCCTAGAAATGCCAAAACCTAGGAAGAAACCTAGAGAGGAACCAGGCTATGAGGGGTGGCCAGTCCTCTTCTGGCTGTGCCGGGTGGAGATTATAACAGAACATGGCCAAGATGTTCAAATGTTCATAAATGACCAGCATGGTCAAATAATAATAATCACAGGCAGAACACTAGAGCACCAGCACGGCCAGGTGGACTGGGGACAGCAAGGAGTCATCATGTCAGGTAGTCCTGAGGCATGGTCCTAGGGCTCAGGTCCTCCGAGAGAGAGAAAGAAAGAGAGAAAGAGAGAATTAGAGAGGGCATACTTAAATTTGCACAGGACACCGGATAGGACAGGAGAAGTACTCCAGATATAACAAACTGACCCTAGCCCCCCGACACATAAACTACTGCAGCATAGCTACTGGAGGCTGAGACAGGAGGCGTCAGGAGACACTGTGTTAGGGGTTAGAGGTTAGGGGCTAGAGGCTAGAGTAGAGAGAGGGTTAGGGGTTAGGGTCTAGAGTAGAGATAGTGTTAGGGGTTAGAGGTTAGGGGCTAGAGGCTAGAGAAGAGATAGGGTTAGGTGTTAGGGTCTAGAGTAGAGATAGGGTTAGGGGTTGGGGTCTAGAGTAGAGATAGTGTTAGGGGTTGGGGTCTAGAGTAGAGATAGTGTTAGGGGTTGGGATCTAGAGTAGAGATAGGGTTAGGGGATTAGGGTCTAGAGTAGAGATAGTGTTAGGGGTTGGGGTCTAGAGTAGAGATAGGGTTAGGGGATTAGGGTCTAGAGTAGAGATAGGGTTAGGGGATTAGGGTCTAGAGTAGAGATAGTGTTAGGGGTTGGGGTCTAGAGTAGAGATAGGGTTAGGGGATTAAGGTCTAGAGTAGAGATAGGGTTAGGGGATTAGGGTCTAGAGTAGAGATAGTGTTAGGGGTTGGGGTCTAGAGTAGAGATAGGGTTAGGGGATTAAGGTCTAGAGTAGAGATAGTGTTAGGGGTTGGGGTCTAGAGTAGAGATAGGGTTAGGGGTTGGGGTCTAGAGTAGAGATAGTGTTAGGGGTTGGGGTCTACTGTAGAGATAGGGTTAGGGGATTAGGGTCTAGAGTAGAGATAGCGTTAGGGGATTAGGGTCTAGAGTAGAGATAGCGTTAGGGGATTAGGGTCTAGAGTAGAGATAGGGTTACGCCTGGGCTGGGGTTTATGGGCTAGAAGCTAGAATAAAGATAGTGCTAGGGGAAAGGGGCTGTGGTCTCTCTGGGCCTGCTATAATTTGCTATTGCCTTTTACAGCTGCCATATGTCACATAGCTGTCTGTCTGATGCCACATGGAATGCGACTGTGTTTCACCATCCTGTCTCCTACCAGTGTGTGTGTGTGTGTGTGTGTGTGTGCGCGTGTGCACAGTTCGAAGCTAGGGACATTGGAGATGGACCGCTGGTGCTGCTTTATGTCTTTTTTGTCACACCTCAGTCACACAGCTGAGTGACACTGACCTCTGCTGGTGAGAATAAGGAGTTGCATCTGTCATGGAAATGTACGCTAGGGGCTTGAACTCTGTTGTTCATTACATTAAAGCTATTATAAAATGATTTGATTTGTAGATACAGTATTATGTGTGTGAGGGGCCATGTCAGGACCTATGACGTGTTAGCCTATGAAACACTAGTTTTATATTTAATCTATTTATGAAGTAGTATAAATATAAACACAATTTCACGTCTGTGTTTTTTAGGACTTTTATAAGCAAGTAAAGTAGACTGTATTAGTCCAATTGTCATTTTTCTACAGTTAGCCAATATATCTTATGATAAAACAATATATTAACCAATCTCATCGAAGACACTATATATGGATAAATATTGCTTGCTCAACTGATAAGACTCATTCAAATGTCCTATTTCTGTGTAATTCGTCACATCTTTCTGTGATGTATATTTAATGACCAATCAAGTCAGATGGTCAGTAGTCTTCACTTTCGATGAATCCCATTCACCAGACTCTCACCGCTCTTCGCTCTGATTGGTCCGTGTAAACAACGATAGTTCACCACAGCCAACCAGTGAAACGCGGTTAATGTCGTTTCGAACATGGTTTTTCTATGCAAACCCCTCGCGCCACCATCGGGGTGACGTCACGGTTCTCACACAACAGAGAGATGCGCACTGAGTTATAAGACGAGGCGGTTGTTCAGTGCGGTAAACATTTTTTTGAAGAAAAGCAATAAGCAATAAAGATCCTGCCGAATAGGGTTTTTTTAAAGAGGAGTTGGAATTTTTGTTGAAAAGGCATATAATTTCTCATAAGGTAGGTGATAATATTTTATTGTGGTCCATATGTCCTAAGTTGCGGACTGTTGGAAAATTGCAACTCGACAGCGTTGTTCTTGGGGTTTGGCCCTGTGCAGGTGATGGTTGTATTCCATCCTTGTCTTATTGAGGCGACCACGCAGCTGTTATATCCAACAATACATTTTACATAATAGAAAGGGAGATAAAGTCGTGTAAGACAAATCATTAGCTATGATATAATTCGTGATAGATTGATTTCTATTTAGCCTAATATTTTGAAAGTGGCCTATCGCAGCAAATCAACTGATCTAGCCGATATGCTATGCTGTAGATGTTTTTTAATCAAGTAGCTAGTTGTTAATAAAGCCAAAGATCCGAGTAAAGTGTTATTTTGTTCCATTGATATGGCATCAATGCAACAACACTGTAGGCTTATACGAGACGCCACAACACTGTAGGCTTATACGAGACGCCACAACACTGTAGGCTAACATGAGACGCCACAACAACACTGTAGGCTTATACGAGACGCCACAACACTGTAGGCTTATACGAGACGCCACAACACTGTAGGCTTATACGAGACGCCACAACACTGTAGGCTTATACGAGACGCCACAACACTGTAGGCTAACATGAGACGCCACAACAACACTGTAGGCTTATACGAGACTCCACAACAACACTGTAGGCTTATACGAGACGCCACAACAACACTGTAGGCTTATACGAGACGCCACAACACTGTAGGCTTATACGAGACGCCACAACACTGTAGGCTAACATGAGACGCCACAACAACACTGTAGGCTAACATGAGACGCCACAACAACACTGTAGGCTTATACGAGACTCCACAACACTGTAGGCTTATACGAGACTCCACAACAACACTGTAGGCTTATACGAGACTCCACAACAACACTGTAGGCTTATATGAGACGCCACAACACTGTAGGCTTATACGAGACTCCACAACAACACTGTAGGCTTATACGAGACGCCACAACACTGTAGGCTTATACGAGACGCCACAACAACACTGTAGGCTTATACGAGACGCCACAACACTGTAGGCTTATACGAGACGCCACAACAACACTGTAGGCTTATACGGGACGCCACAACAACACTGTAGGCTTATACGAGACGCCACAACAACACTGTAGGCTTATACGGGACGCCACAACAACACTGTAGGCTTATACGAGACGCCACAACAACACTGTAGTCTAACATGAGACGCCACAACAACACTGTAGGCTAACATGAGACGCCACAACAACACTGTAGTCTAACATGAGACGCCACAACAACACTGTAGTCTAACATGAGACGCCACAACAACACTGTAGGCTAACATGAGACGCCACAACAACACTGTAGTCTAACATGAGACGCCACAACAACACTGTAGGCTAACATGAGACGCCACAACAACACTGTAGTCTAACATGACACGCCACAACAACACTGTAGGCTAACATGAGACGCCACAACAACACTGTAGTCTAACATGAGACGCCACAACAACACTGTAGTCTAACATGAGACGCCACAACAACACTGTAGGCTAACATGAGACGCCACAACAACACTGTAGTCTAACATGAGACGCCACAACAACACTGTAGTCTTAACATGAGACGCCACAACAACACTGTAGTCTAACATGAGACGCCACAACAACACTGTAGTCTAACATGAGACGCCACAACAACACTGTAGGCTAACATGAGACGCCACAACAACACTGTAGTCTAACATGACACGCCACAACAACACTGTAGGCTAACATGATATGCCACAACAACACTGTAGTCTAACATGAGACGCCACAACAACACTGTAGTCTAACATGAGACGCCACAACAACACTGTAGTCTAACATGAGACGCCACAACAACACTGTAGGCTAACATGAGACGCCACAACAACACTGTAGTCTAACATGACACGCCACAACAACACTGTAGGCTAACATGAGACGCCACAACAACACTGTAGTCTAACATGACACGCCACAACAACACTGTAGGCTAACATGAGACGCCACAACAACACTGTAGTCTAACATGAGACGCAACAACAACACTGTAGGCTAACATGAGACGC
Organism: Oncorhynchus clarkii lewisi; assembly: GCF_045791955.1. NCBI lineage: Eukaryota > Metazoa > Chordata > Actinopteri > Salmoniformes > Salmonidae > Oncorhynchus > Oncorhynchus clarkii. The sequence continues at coordinate 28,908,335 of NC_092160.1, read as the reverse complement.
CACAACAACACTGTAGGCTAACATGAGACGCCACAACAACACTGTAGGCTAACATGAGACGCCACAACAACACTGTAGGCTAACATGAGACGCCACAACAACACTGTAGGCTAACATGAGACGCCACAACAACACTGTAGTCTAACATGACACGCCACAACAACACTGTAGGCTAACATGAGACGCCAGTGAAGAAGAATAGCCTAATAGTCTATTTTACACAGCAAAATCCCCCTCATAAATGTACCCTATAAAGGACGTGGCAGGAAAAATAAACCTAATTGAGGGAGTATTTCAGACTATCAACCGCACAATGTTGAAATATCATCCCAGTTCTTTCCATTTCATTTTGATGAATGATCTATGCCCCAGCCGGCTGCGGTTCTATTAGGCCTAGTTGACTATTATAACCCTGGACATTTACTCATTTAGGACTGGGATCTTAGTGTGTTTGAGAAGTATGTTCCATCCTTTCACCATATACTGGAACCATACCCTCACTCTGTGTAAAACTGCAACCATACACTGTACAAAGTCCCTATGTGGGAGAGACCCCTTACTATACAACTGAAGGCCTAGCTGTTTGTACCACTACAGACATTTCACTTCATGACTTGGTAAAGGGTGGATTAAATGGAGAGATAAGAGGCAAACTCTCTAGCCTTTCATTGTGGCAAGTGAGTCAGTGTGGTGCAGGGTTGGCCAGGCGACCGGCACAGACAGGTACAGGTGAGGTCTCAAGGAGACAGAGGTCAGAAGGGCCATGTGTGGTGTTGTTCTAGATGCTAGTTTCTGTGAGTAGATGTGTGTGTCCTGTTGTTAGCTAATTAGCTCACATGGGGTATAGACAGGTATATAAGCCTACGATATATCTACCTTTCACCTGAGTTAGCTAGACTTACAGATCAGTTGTAGTTTTAGTGATGCTACCTGTCTCCTGAGTTAGCTAGACTTACAGATCAGCTGTAGTTCTAGTGATGCTACCTGTCTCCTGAGTTAGCTAGGCTTACAGATCAGCTGTAGTTCTAGTGATGCTACCTGTCTCCTGAGTTAGCTAGAGTTACAGATCAGCTGTAGTTCTAGTGATGCTACCTGTCTCCTGAGTTAGCTAGACTTACAGATCAGCTGTAGTTCTAGTGATGCTACCTGTCTCCTGAGTTAGCTAGAGTTACAGATCAGCTGTAGTTCTAGTGATGCTACCTGTCTCCTGAGTTAGCTAGACTTACAGATCAGCTGTAGTTCTAGTGATGCTACCTGTCTCCTGAGTTAGCTAGGCTTACAGATCAGCTGTAGTTCTAGTGATGCTACCTGTCTCCTGAGTTCGCTAGAGTTACAGATCAGCTGTAGTTCTAGTGATGCTACCTGTCTCCTGAGTTAGCTAGAGTTACAGATCAGCTGTAGTTCTAGTGATGCTACCTGTCTCCTGAGTTAGCTAGACTTACAGATCAGCTGTAGTTCTAGTGATGCTACCTGTCTCCTGAGTTAGCTAGAGTTACAGATCAGCTGTAGTTCTAGTGATGCTACCTGTCTCCTGAGTTAGCTAGACTTACAGATCAGCTGTAGTTCTAGTGATGCTACCTGTCTCCTGAGTTAGCTAGAGTTACAGATCAGCTGTAGTTCTAGTGATGCTACCTGTCTCCTGAGTTAGCTAGACTTACAGATCAGCTGTAGTTCTAGTGATATTTGAATTCAGTAGAATAACTTTAGTTGACAGCCCTACTTCTTTGTTGTAGTGCAGTGTGATTTTGCTCAACAATCATTGCTACTAACATTTCTACTATTGCACTAGGCTGTGTGTGTGAGAGAGGTGGAGAGAGACGGTGATGATGCAGTTTCTCTCTGCCTGTGTGTGTGTTGTGGAAACAATGTCAGTCATGGGTCAGTACAGTGCCTCGACACTGGCAGCCCTTTTCCATCAATGACCAACTGACGAACACACACTAGAGCTCAAACGCAACTGAACTGGATCTCGGACAGGAAGAGGAAGGTTAGGTTAGCAAACATTTCTGATAAACCAGTCAGTTATGAAGGAGAGTTTGTGTAACAATATTACTACAGTGTGTACTTATGGTCCCAGGACCAAATGTTCTCCAGGGTAACGGTGTGTGTGAATGGGGTTTTAGCGTTAGTGAAGGTACTTATTGAGAATGGACAGGAGCATCTGTTCCTCACAGCTCAGGAGAGTAACCATGGTTACTCAACTACCTCACCAGCCATCTGTTAACAGTGTGTACAGGTGACATGTTTGGTCATCGTTTCATAACCCTTCAAGTAAAATCAAGACGCGCACGCACACGCACACCCAGAATATGTGTGGAGATTTTTAATATTTTCAGCAGCCAACAGGAGAAGATTAGGCCGACTCACAACGCAGGTTAGAGGAAGATTAGGCCGACTCGCAACACAGGTTAGAGGAAGATTAGGCCGACTCGCAACACAGGTTAGAGGAAGATTACGCCGACTCGCAACACAGGTTAGAGGAAGATTACGCCGACTCGCAACACAGGTTAGAGGAAGATTAGGCCGACTCGCAACACAGGTTAGAGGAAGATTAGGCCGACTCGCAACACAGGTTAGAGGAAGATTAGGCCGACTCGCAACACAGATTAGAGGAAGATTAGGCCGACTCGCAACACAGGTTAGAGGAAGATTAGGCCGACTCGCAACACAGATTAGAGGAAGATTAGGCCGACTCGCAACACAGGTTAGAGGAAGATTAGGCCGACTCGCAACACAGGTTAGAGGAAGATTACGCCGACTCGCAACACAGGTTAGAGGAAGATTAGGCCGACTCGCAACACAGATTAGAGGAAGGGTAGGCCGACTCGCAACACAGGTTAGAGGAAGATTACGCCGACTCGCAACACAGGTTAGAGGAAGATTAGGCCGACTCGCAACACAGATTAGAGGAAGATTAGGCCGACTCGCAACACAGATTAGAGGAAGATTAGGCCGACTCGCAACACAGATTAGAGGAAGATTAGGCCGACTCGCAACACAGGTTAGAGGAAGATTAGGCCGACTCGCAACACAGATTAGAGGAAGATTAGGCCGACTCGCAACACAGATTAGAGGAAGATTAGGCCGACTCGCAACACAGATTAGAGGAAGATTAGGCCGACTCGCAACACAGGTTAGAGGAAGATTAGGCCGACTCGCAACACAGGTTAGAGGAAGATTAGGCCGACTCGCAACACAGGTTAGAGGAAGATTACGCCGACTCGCAACACAGGTTAGAGGAAGATTAGGCCGACTCGCAACACAGGTTAGAGGAAGATTAGGCCGACTCGCAACACAGGTTAGAGGAAGATTAGGCCGACTCGCAACACACAGGTTAGAGGAAGATTAGGCCGACTCGCAACACAGGTTAGAGGAAGATTAGGCCGACTCGCAACACAGGTTAGAGGAAGATTAGGCCGACTCGCAACACAGGTTAGAGGAAGATTAGGCCGACTCGCAACACACAGGTTAGAGGAAGATTAGGCCGACTCGCAACACAGGTTAGAGGAAGATTAGGCCGACTCACAAGACACAGATTAGAGGAAGATTAGGCCGACTCACAACACAGGTTAGAGGAAGATTAGGCCGACTCACAACACAGGTTAGAGGAAGATTAG